>NW_022979329.1:0-20534 GCF_902652985.1 Pecten maximus
TATAGGTAAGTCAATACATTACGGCTATAGGTAAGTCACTACAGTACAGCTATAGGTAAGTCACTACAGTACAGCTATAGGTAAGTCACTACAGTACAGCTATAGGTAAGTCACTACAGTACAGCTATAGGTAAGTCAATACAGTACGGCTATAGGTTAGTCACTACAGTATGGCTATAGGTAAGTCACTACAGTACAGCTATAGGTAAGTCAATACAGTACAGCTATAGGTAAGTCACTACAGTATGGCTATAGGTAAGTCACTACAGTACAGCTATAGGTAAGTCAATACAGTACGGCTATAGGTAAGTCAATACAGTATGGCTATAGGTAAGTCACTACAGTACAGCTATAGGTAAGTCACTACAGTACAGCTATAGGTAAGTCACTACAGTATGGCTATAGGTAAGTCACTACAGTACAGCTATAGGTAAGTCAATACAGTACAGCTATAGGTAAGTCACTACAGTATGGCTATATGTAAGTCACTACAGTACGGCTATAGGTAAGTCACTACAGTACGGCTTTGTAAAAACAATTGGAAAGCAAGTGTTTTAAAATTTCAGCTTTTGCAATGGCCTTATATGTCCGTTGTCATGGGTGGTGTGTCATGTGTTTACTTTTTTCAGAAATCTATGCAGATGATTCCTAAACTTAGGGCCTTCGAAGCTGCATCACTACAATTATTTTCATGTTCTAGTCAGTTAATTTCTATTCTTAAAAGAGTAGTTTAGTTTCTTTAAAAAGAAGACAGACAGTAGCATTTTTAGGTGCTGTGAATTATCAAACTTAAGCGGTCATCGCCAAATTTCGCTAAAACAAATTCATTCGAAACTCTCGGGGGAATCAAAATGTCGCCTATTTCAATGAAAAATCCTGATGAGTTCAGGATTGGACCAGAAATAATTTTTCCCAAAAACCGCTAACAACACACTAGACAATCTTGTCTCCTTGTATTTGTTTGCGATAATTAATATGGTCAACACTTTTATGTGTTTGAAGACATTTGTTGAATTTGAAAAAAAATATAGAAAAGCCACTTAAATCGTACATAATGACCTGTTTTATCCCTGAGTATTCCAAGCTATTTTCTGTGCAAATTTTTACGCTTCATTCTGGGTTTGTGTGAACGGAGATAACTTGTATTCACTCTAGTTGATGAGAAATTGGAAAGTGACTTTGAGCTCTTAGCTTGATAAAATTGGCCCTTGGCCATGGAATACTGTTTTTAGTCTTGGCATTTCCAATTGGAAATCTATAAGTGAAATCTCCGATTGTTTTTACATTTGATACTTAGAATGAACAACGTATACAATAGTAAATAGCTATGAAAGCTGGGTACATTTTAATTAAACTTGATGCACATATTACTTATGAACAGAGTATGGATTGATTTTCAACATCCGAGGTCAAAAGTAAAGGTCACAAGGTACATGTGATTTCCTATGCTTTGTGTTGCCCTCGGTAAGATTTCTTTATAGGAAGTAGTTGTGATGTAAATTTGTTTTATTTTGTATTTTCCTATGCAGCATTTTCAAATTTTATCCCACAAACATTAGCAAACCAATTTTTTTCTTTATTATTTATATTACAAAGTTATTTGTTGGATATTGTGCATAACTTTGATCTGGAAACCATAATAATTCAACCAGATGGTGTACTCATTCTTGGATAAGACAATATATTTGACATACAATAGATTTAGAAGATCCAGGTTGCTGTAAGAACGATAGTATCTAACTCAAGTTATTGTATTACGTGTATATGTGAACATTGGGTAAACACATTTTATGTTGGGTTTAATTTCTAGAGCAGTTGGCAGCTTTAATGTTAAATGACTTCATTCTATTTATTTATTTAATTTTTTGAGATCTGAGGCCTTATACATTTTTGACTGGAATCATGGATTGGACAATACAATCTCATTGGAACTGAATATGTGCTAAATAAACTAAAGTTTGGGACAAGTGATTATTTCATTCGGATAAATGGATATAAATGTTACTCGTCCGAGGTTACTTGTCCAAAGGGGCGGACAAGTACAGAAAAATGTTAATGTCAACCCCTGGTTAAGGTTTTAATAAATACAATTGATGACCATTCAGTGGTTAGATATATGTGCTAAAATTATATTGTATGTATGTAAGAAATTGTTTCCCTGTCTTTCAGAGGGGTCTGCTCCGTTACTGTCATGTCCAAATACAAGTGTTCTCTACATTAACACTTCTACTGGATATTCTATCAACCCATTGAGTGACATACCAGGCTTCACTTTACCAACTTTACCTGGAGTGATTTATACAGCAGATCCTCCTTTTGTGACAGTTAATTTCGCCTCGCTGAACACCTTGCAAAAAGTCACAGTCAAAGCCTCATACAGAAACCTACTGAGTTCTTACTGCTCTTTCTTAGTTGCTACAGAAGGTATGTATCTGAAGTTAATATATTGTGTATGTTGATGATAGAATGTAAAATTATGTTTTGGCTGGCTGGAGAAAAAAATGAAATAATTATTACACATACAGGCAGTACAATGTATTTGTGTTCCATTATAAGCTCCTCTGGCCCACACTAGGGCCTGTAGATCTACTAGAGCATATCTTGTCCAGACTATATATTACTCCTCCTCCAATTAAACTTCAATAAAACTACATAGGAATGTTAGGGAATATGTGAAAAGGTGCATGCAGGTTTTTTTTTTTTTTTTTTTTTTTTCCATCTCGGTACCAATTTCAATGAAATTTTGTTGAAACCTTCCAAGGCCAATGGTCAACCAGAATCATAAGTTTCATGACCCTGGAGTCTTAAGTTTGCCCCTTTGGAGGGGATAAACTTTACTAAACCAGGGTTCACTCTAGGGCACGATTTTGCGATATTCTCGCTGTATTTTCACAGAAATCACATTTGAGTCAGTAGTTTTGATGACAAAGGAGCCATGAAGTGTCGTCTGCAAATGTAGCCATCATGGATTCAGTTGCCGATATTATAACAAAACGAGATGATGACATTATGTTTAAGAATTTTGAATGTAATGGTATACCATTCAACATTTATTCAGAAGAATTGTTGTGAGATTTGACTGATAATATCGGATATGTATCCATATTGTAATGACAAACTGCATTTTCAACGCTACCCCTGAGACTGATATATGATGGAAAACTTATACCTCGAGACTGGGGTGCTGTGGAATGTCAATATTTACGTGTGTGAATACTTGATGCCAAACCTTTAAACATATTCGTTATTTCAAATTGGTTTTCAAAGAAATTTTGAAACAAGAAATCATTAAGACTACATTGCCCTGTATATTTATATTCATGATGTAGGCCTGAAATAAAATGGAAATGGCAGCTGTACTTGCACATTACATCAGTCCAAAAAAGGTGTCAAACCCCTTTCCCCATGTGTTACCTTTATGACAGTACATTACATCAGTCTAGTTGAAGATCAAAAAGTTGATGTTGATGATGTTACTTGGTAGAACATCCCATGTTCATACTCAAAATTCATAAAATTTTTATCTCCTGTTCCTAATGGATTTAAAGGTGTAGCTTCTTGCTTTACATATATGGTACCTGTGTTATTATAAGCATGTTCATGTTTAGTTTTCTTAAAAAACGAGGAAATGATATTAGCATTTATCCCAAATGCCAAAGACTATTCATTTTTTTCATTTTTGGCACAAGAAGGGTGCTATTTTATATTCTTGCATATATACATGTTTTGACTTAAATGCCTGTTTGTAAACGTAGGACTACAGAGGCTACCATCAGTACATAAAACATATCGATTTGCTTGTTTGGCCATATGGAAACCTCACCTTTATTTCATTTTCAGTTTTGAAAATTACTAAACATCATTATTTTAGTATACTTTTCTTCTTTATAACAAAAAACAAACAATGAATTTGGATTTAAATGACCGCAGCCTCATTTAATATGAAACGTATACAACCTCAGAATATGGCGAGCAGGCTTATCAATTTATGAATTTAGTATGACAATGGCCGCAGCCAAAACTTATTATTACAAGTGCATGCAAAGGCAAGGACCGATGCTAAATGTCTACCCGCAGGTATCCGGACATAAAGCCCCTTGCCCTCTGACCTAGCAGATTTTGCCTGCACTTGTAAAAAACCGAAACCACCTCTCGCAAGAGGAACCAACATCTCCAGCCTGGAGAAAACCATAATCCTGCCTTTAGCTCCCAGGATAGCACGTGGCAAGCATTACAAGATCAGGATTATTATATTTAGACTTAGCACTGGCCTGCCAGAAACTCCTAGGATACCTCCATAGCAAGATTTAGTCCCCCAGGGTAAACCATAGCAAGACTATTGGCCGACCAGAGCACAGTCTAGTATAATTAATACCACCAGAATTAAATAATATGACACAAAATTGTGTAATTATTGCCTGCCCGCCATATCCTGCCCTGAAATAAAGACTGCAGCATAAAAGTATAGCACTCGCGATCGTAGTCCAATACACAGTATTCCAAAACCGCTGACCCGCATTCCAGTCCTTATGTCATAATGTAATTGTCTCTTTTCACCAAAATTCAAAGTCACTCAAGATACACAGCTCTCATATGGTTGATAATTGGAGACAATTCACAGAAAATGTTGTTACACTCGAGACCCATGTCCACCTTCTGGTGTGTCCACAATACTCAAGTACTGAAAGAGATAAACTCGACAGCAGAAAATTGTTAATGAAACACAAAAGCATTTAACTTTCAAATGCATTAAGTAATAATTAAATTCAACTTTGAATGTATGCGTATAGCTTTGTATCCACCGTCAGCGGTGAACACATTTATTAATACAACGTAAGATACCTTATTTTTAAATATATGTACTCTTTAATTTAAAACAAAAATACTAAATTATTTGAAATAGGGCGGTGTGAAAGGGGTGGATGGTGGGAAAATTTCGATACTAAAATCGGTTGTTATAAGAGTGCTGCTCATGAACGTGTCAAGTGCTACAGGATTTACTGAGAACTGATTAGCTTCATGCAGGATACTCCCGATATACCTTTACATGACAAATGATTAATTAAACAATTATCAGATGCAATAGGCATGAAGCTAATTTGTGCCTCCCTTATCCCGGAGGGGTCATCAGTTAACCTTATCTGACATATACAAACGGCCACCGAGACCGGTGCCCCGACAGCTATAAAATTTATATCCCCCTGCACTGCCTAATGGCAAGACCCTCTGTAATTGAGAGATAACTGAACAGCCATTAAATTAACCTTTGATATACGGGTCATTATTTCACTCTTAACACTCGCCCTTTACTCAAATCTATTGATCGAAAATCCAAAATAAATTTGTTTAATTATATATTATTAATTAAACTGTATTATTTTAGTATACTTTTCTTCTTTATAACAAAAAACAAACAATGAATTTGGATTTAAATGACCGCAGCCTCATTTAATATGAAACGTATACAACCTCAGAATATGACGAGCAGGCTTATCAATTTATGAATTTAGTATGACAATGGCCGCAGCCAAAACTTATTATTACAAGTGCATGCAAAGGCAAGGACCGATGCTAAATGTCTACCCGCAGGTATCCGGACATAAAGCCCCTTGCCCTCTGACCTAGCAGATTTTGCCTGCACTTGTAAAAAAACGAAACCACCTCTCGCAAGAGGAACCAACATCTCCAGCCTGGAGAAAACCATAATCCTGCCTTTAGCTCCCAGGATAGCAAGTGGCAAGCATTACAAGATCAGGATTATTATATTTAGACTTAGCACTGGCCTGCCAGAAACTCCTAGGATACCTCCATAGCAAGATTTAGTCCCCCAGGGTAAACCATAGCAAGACTATTGGCCGACCAGAGCACAGTCTAGTATAATTAATACCACCAGAATTAAATAATATGACACAAAATTGTGTAATTATATGCCTGCCCGCCATATCCTGCCACTCGGAACTGTCTATACAGTTCCGTAATCCATACAAAAACACTTGAGGTTGTATACAGTATCATTTATTATAAACACAATGATCAGTTGATGTTATAAAACATTCTATTGCTTCCTGCAACGTGTTTAGGAATATGGCGTTACCAACCATATTTAAATGAACCTTGTCATGCCTAAATACATGTAGTCCTTTACATGTGTGACTTATATCTGGGTGCTTAATCACCCTACCCCCAACATCTAACGCTGCTAGTCTGCCAGACCTATTTATTCTCTTTCTTTTCCTTTCAATAGGTTGTACTTTGTCACAACCCCGATAGGTAATCCTTGGTAAAATATCAGACCAGATAATAGTGCACCCAGGCAACATTTCGTGCAGATGTTCGACATCGTGCCTGATACGGGCACACAGGCCGCCAGTGGGGATGGACCCTAAGTCATTACCTCCAGTATGAAGTATTAGAAAATCTGGTGGAGGCTTTAGTGACAGCTGGTCCTTAATAACATCCAATAGCTGAAACCAAGACATTCCCCTGTGCCCCGACCATCGCACCAAAACGCCTCTGTGTCTAAGCTTCAAATGGCTGTCCAGCAGCTTCACAGACATCCGTTGTGCCCAGTATATTATCGATGAACCAACTATCCATACATCTGAAAGAACTTGTGCCGATTACTAGCCTTATATGCAAAAGGGGCGGCTCTCTAACATGTATTCATATATCAATCAAAAGCGGATGTAGGTTTTGTAGGCCGATGACTGCCACCGGCCTAGCTGTCTGATTTTATCGTTAGGCACGCCTTTCATTGCCAGCGTTGTTGCCCCGCCAATTCTAAATGAGTGTGACTTAAAATTTCCTTGAGGTAGGCCTAACGAAACAATGCATTTTTTCAGCACCTCACCAAACTGATATCTATTTAGAGGTGTACCGTTTAAATGTAAAAATAGATATCCCGAGCAGCAAGTTCGTACTTGAAGGAAGGCATGCATGTTTTTAATAGGGCAGACGACATTTCCAGGGATACATGGGATTACCACAGTAAATGCTTTAGCAAGCTGGTCTGTCTTTGATTGCCTTAATATAATGACCATCTCTGTAAGATCTTTATTTATTTGAATATCAGACCTTATGTGCCAATTTCGCAGATGTATACACAAGCTCCCCAACCCGGAATAGACCAAAAAATGCTAAACAAAACACTGCTCTAAATAATAGTGATTCATATTTACTGAAGCAAACATGCGCTAATTTACCGTGAATCAATGTCAGTACATCATATGTTATTGGAGCCCTGGTATCTATAGATACTTTTAATCTTCTAAGGCCCTCAATTGCCTTCCGTACAATAAAACATGATGTTGGATCTCGCCAGCTATTGAGCTTATGTACGTAACTAATCGCCGACAAGTACAAACGTACTGTAGAGGGAGATGAGCCCTTCTGAGAGTGATGGCAGATAAACAGCAAAACATGCTCGATAGGGACAGGCCATACATGATCGAGTTTAATAACTTGTCTTATTTGATAAAAGTTATTTAATGCACATGAGTAAAGTGACTTCGTATTTTCCGACATACTGGCAGCTAAAAGTCGTCCAAGCTGAGGTTCAAGATCGACCAAATCCATAACGGGACCCGCTCTGGCTCCGGGTGCGCCTGTGGAGCCAATTCCCTGAATTTGTTCAGCTGTAAGCGGGATAAACTATCAGTTAAAACATTAACACTACCTGGGATGTGTTCTGCTTTAAATAAAATGTTCATCCTTAAACAGCGAAGTACAAACGCCCTGAGCAATGTCAGGACAGTAACGGATTTGGTTGTCATGGAATTGAGAATTGCAACAACAGATTGATTGTCGCACCGGAATAGTACTTTCTTGTTCTTAAGTCTATCCCCCCAAATGTACACTGCAACTAGAATTGGGAAAAACTCCAATACCGTTATGTCATCAGTGTAGCCTGCTTGAAACCAGGATTCGGGCCATGTGCCAAATGCCCACCTTCCCTCAAAATATGCACCAAATCCATTACCCTTCCTGGCCGAGCTATCAGTAAATAACTGTAAATCTGAATTGGTGATCCAAAATTGATCACAGAACACAGACACGCCGTTAAAAGAATGAAAAAATTTTACTAATAGTTTTAGATCTTGTCGTAGTGCATGTGTGATCCTTATATGATGATAAGGTTTGGTTGTCCCCATGGTGGCGTTAATAAGGCGCCTACAAAAAGTTCTCGCTGGCGGGATTGCTCTACAAGCAAAATTTAAAGCTCCTAACAGGGACTGCATTTGTTTTAATGTCGCGCGACCTTTACGGAGTGAGGTGTTAATTTTCTGGATTATTTCTTGCACCTTTTCCATGGGAACCCGGATACACATATTTATTGTATCGATCTCTAACCCAAGAAAACATAGAACAGTACAAGGCCCTTCCGTTTTTTCCGGCGCGATAGGAACGCCCAACTCACTACATAGAATCTCAAATTCTTTTAAAGCCAGGAAACAATGGTTCGCGTTGTTAACACCTCCAAATAAAAAATCATCTAAATAATGCAGTAACTCCCCGTTGTCCAATCGCTTACGCACGTTTTCCTCTATGACTGTGGAAAACTTCTCAAAAATAGAACAAGAGATAGAACAACCCATTGGTAAACATTTGTCGAAAAAATACATATCGTCAAGTTTAAAGCCTAACAGATCAAAGTCACCAGGCCACACTGGGATTATCCTAAATGCAGATTTGATGTCTGCCTTAGCTAATAACGCCCCCCTTCCAAGCCTTTGGACCATTCTAACTGCTTCATCAAATTTTGTATACGACACTGAGCATAATTTTGGATCAATGAAGTCATTAACAGAAGCATTTTGAGGGTACGACAAGTGATGAATTAGCCTAAATTGCCCGGTGTTCTTCTTAGGAACTAAGCCCAATGGTGAAATTCTCAAATTAGGCAAAGGTTGTACTTTAAATGGACCTGCTATTCTTCCTAACTCGATCTCTTTCTTAATTTTCTTCCTAGCGGCATGATTGTTTTCGCGAATAGACTTTAAATTATTTGCATGTGTTGTTTCTCGAGGGCCAGTATAATGAAGTGGGAAACCATGTTTAAAACCGTTTACTAACTCTGACGCTAAAACTCTGTTCGAATGATCCCTAAGTAAAACTTCTAACACATCAGTTTTTATTGGCGTTGCCCCCAAGCTGTGTTTTTCCCTTTCTGTTATTTTTTTGGGGTACCCAGCTGTTGTGATTCTTGCTTGGCACGAATGGAATTACAATTCATTTGTGAGTGTCCACCATTACATTTCCTACAAACATGCTTAAAACGACATGGATTGTATTTACATTTCCCTATGTCATTGTATGCGTTGCACACACCTGTTCTGATATTCTGATAATTTGAACCAGCAGCGGTACTTGTGTATGTGTTAGCATTCGAACCACCCATATTACGTGGTACTGACATCAACCTTAACCACAGGTCTGAATTCAGTTTAGCCCATGATTGAGGGCAGATCGCCTGACGTAGCCTAAATTGCTCGTCATAGATCCTCCAACCCGCCCCCTGGCACCTACTGGCTGCGTCCCTAATAATTATCATACAATGTATACTGGATAAGCTCTAGAGTTTTTTCAGGAAATTTCCGCACATATATGTGCATGTAAATCAGGAAGGCATCCGACCATTTCTCTATGCTCGGGATCCTATCCTTGAGAACTCTAGGCCTTGATTCCAGAACGCCCTGTTCATTAATACATAGGTTACTCCCCGGATAAAATTCATGGAGTTCTGCGCTACCTTTTAGCAACAACGCTAAATTAACGTATTGATTCGCCCATATTTTCTGGCATAATTGCAACGGTACATGAGCCGCTACATTGTCATCCACACAATTGATTAAATCTGGTAGTGAAGAATCAAAAGGTGAAAACCCCCCCTGACATAAACCACCTGTAAACCCTTCACTATGTGGCAAAATAGGCCTGCAGCCAGCAGTTAGCGAGTCGCCCCTACCAGCATTATTTTCACCTAAAGCCACCCTCCAAACGTTTGACAAATCATTTTGCGGCCTAATATTCACCGGATTTAAATCAATTTCTGGCCTACCATTCTCAACCGGCGCCCGTGCCTGTTCCCCCGTGAAATTGACCGACTCCGGCTCCGGCTCTAGCCCCGTCTCCTGCTGAGGTTCCGGCTCCGGCTCTGTGTTTCCTTCCGTCTGGAGACGTGCTGGCCTCCTTCTCTTTCTCTGACCCAACGCTCTAGAGGGAGTCCCTGCAGGCCTCTTCTTAGTGGACGATTTGTTATACACTGGCATGATTTGTTCAATTTAGTAATACAATGTTCCCACTAGCCGTACTTAGCACTCGTGCAATGTTCCAATAACACGGAAGATATCCCGAATTAACACAATAGTTCCAATATAACACAGTTTAACAATGTTTCTAAACTAACACAGTTTAACAATATTTCCAGTATGACACAGTTTAAAAAGAATTTCGATACTAAAATCGGTTGTTATAAGAGTGCTGCTCATGAACGTGTCAAGTGCTACAGGATTTACTGAGAATTGATTAGCTTCATGCAGGATACTCCCGATATACCTTTACATGACAAATGATTAATTAAACAATTATCAGATGCAATAGGCATGAAGCTAATTTGTGCCTCCCTTATCCCGGAGGGGTCATCAGTTAACCTTATCTGACATATACAAACGGCCACGGAGACCGGTGCCCTGACAGCTATAAAATTTATATCCCCCTGCACTGCCTAATGGCAAGACCCTCTGTAATTGAGAGATAACTGAACAGCCATTAAATTAACCTTTGATATACGGGTCATTATTTCACTCTTAACACTCGCCCTTTACTCAAATCTATTGATCGAAAATCCAAAATAAATTTGTTTAATTATATATTATTAATTAAACTGTATTATTACATGTGTCTCTTGATAAGTCTGTTTTACACTTCGATCTCCAAAGATACATAAAGGATGACAAAAGAGACTAGTGACAGGGCAGCATTCCCAGAATAAATGTAATAATTTTTGTCTCCTTCACCACAAGAAGTGCATCTTTCTGTTTCACTCAATTTGCATTGCATTAATTATAACAACTAAGGGAAGCCTATGATGTGACATGTTAGGTGTTTCCAAAACTGTTACCATGGCACCACACTCCAGGTTTCTGATTGGTCAAAATTTAATCATTGGCCAATTTGTTTACCAGTGTGTGGGGGCTACATGCTGGGTATGAAATATAATTCTATATGGTGGGTGTGACACCTATAACAGTTGACAAAGTGGCTTACTGTATAGTTGGCAATATTCATGGGGCATTTAATATAGCACAGAAATAGATACCCGGTTAAAGTATATCCGTGTGAAATATAACATCTATACATCTCAGTTTATTAGAAATAACTTCATATTCATTCTTGGTATTTATCTACTGTAATTTTTTGTTTGTAAAATATTTTATTTTGGATACTTTATTTTTTTCTTTTTAGCATCTGGATGCCTTATAGATTCTCTACAACCTGTGGAAAATTCAGGCAAATCATGTACAGCCAATACCTATTTGTGTTCCTTACCTTGTATTGTTGACTATGTCCATTACAATACGGGACTAAACACCAAGAATTATAATTGTACTGGTGCAAATATTTGGAGTCCTCCTCTAAGCCGTGAGCCTTGCATAAGTAAGTATCAATGCAAATTCACATCTGTCAAAATGCTAGTCAGTAACTATTTTTGAAACTATCCATCTATATGTATCAATGCTCTTTCTACATCCAAATCTACAGGAATATTATGGTGTGGCATTGTCTGCCAGCACATCCAGAATAAACTTTATTTGACCAGTGATTATCTTCCCAAGAGCTCCCCATCCCTCAGTGTACAGTGTCATTATCCTCAGATCCCCCTCCCCATCACTCAGTGTACAGTGTCATTATCCCCAGAGCTCCCCATCCCTCAGTGTACAGTGTCAGTATCCCTAGAGCTCGCCATCACTCAGTGTACAGTGTCATTATCCCCAGAGCTCCCCATCCCTCGGTGTACAGTGTCAGTATCCCCAGAGCTCCCCATCCCTCAGTGTACAGTGTCATTATCCCCAGAGCTCCCCATCCCTCAGTGTACAGTGTCAGTATCCCCAGAGCTCCCCATCCCTCAGTGTACAGTGTCAGTATCCTCAGAGCTCCCCATCCCTCAGTGTACAGTGTCAGTATCCCCAGAGCTCCCCATCCCCCAGTGTACAGTGTCAGTATCCCCAGAGCCCCCCATCCCTCGGTGTACAGTGTCAGTATCCTCAGATCCCCCCCCCCCCCATCCCTCAGTGTACAGTGTCAGTATCCCCAGAGCTCCCCATCCCTCAGTGTACAGTGTCAGTATCCCCAGAGCTCCCCATCCCTCAGTGTACAGTGTCAGTATCCCCAGAGCTCCCCATCCCTCGGTGTACAGTGTCAGTATCCTCAGAGCTCCCCATCCCTCAGTGTACAGTGTCAGTATCCCCAGAGCTCCCCATCCCTCGGTGTACAGTGTCAGTATCCCCAGAGCTCCCCATCCCTCAGTGTACAGTGTCAGTATCCTCAGAGCTCCCCATCCCTCGGTGTACAGTGTCAGTATCCCCAGAGCTCCCCATCCCTCGGTGTACAGTGTCAGTATCCTCAGAGCTCCACATCCCTCTGTGTACAGTGTCATTATCCCCAGAGCTCCCCATCCCTCAGTGTACAGTGTCAGTATCCCCAGAGCTCCCCATCCCTCAGTGTACAGTGTCAGTATCCCCAGAGCTCCCCATCACTCAGTTTACAGTGTCAGTATCCTCAGAGCTCCCCATCCCTCAGTGTACAGTGTCATTATCCCCAGAGCTCCCCATCCCTCGGTGTACAGTGTCAGTATCCCCAGAGCTCCCCATCCCTCAGTGTACAGTGTCAGTATCCCCAGAGCTCCCCATCCCTCAGTGTACAGTGTCAGTATCCCCAGAGCTCCCCATCCCTCGGTGTACAGTGTCAGTATCCCCAGAGCTCCCCATCCCTCGATGTACAGTGTCAGTATCCCCAGAGCTCCCCATCCCCCAGTGTACAGTGTCAGTATTCCCAGAGCTCCCCATCCCTCAGTGTACAGTGTCAGTATCCCCAGAGCTCCCCATCCCTCGGTGTACAGTGTCATTATCTCCAGAGCTCCCCATCCCTCAGTGTAGTGTCAGTATCCCCAGAGCTCCCCATCCCTCAGTGTACAGTGTCAGTATTCCCAGAGCTCCCCATCCCTCAGTGTACAGTGTCATTATCCCCAGAGCTCCCCATCCCTCAGTGTACAGTGTCAGTATCCCCAGAGCTCCCCATCCCTCAGTGTACAGTGTCATTATCCCCAGAGCTCCCCATCCCTCAGTGTACAGTGTCAGTATCCCCAGAGCTCCCCATCCCTCAGTGTACAGTGTCAGTGTCCCCAGAGCTCCCCATCCCTCGGTGTACAGTGTCAGTATCCCCAGAGCTCCCCATCCCTCGGTGTACAGTGTCAGTATCCTCAGGGCTCCACATCCCTCAGTGTACAGTGTCATTATCCCCAGAGCTCCCCATCCCTCAGTGTACAGTGTCAGTATCCCCAGAGCTCCCCATCCCTCGGTGTACAGTGTCAGTATCCGCAGAGCTCCCCATCCCTCAGTGTACAGTGTCAGTATCCCCAGAGCTGCCCATCCCTCGGTGTACAGTGTCATTATCCCCAGAGCTGCCCATCCCTCGGTGTACAGTGTCAGTATCCCCAGAGCTCCCCATCCCTCAGTGTACAGTGTCAGTATCCCCAGAGCTCCCCATCCCTCGGTGTACAGTGTCAGTATCCCCAGAGCTCCCCATCCCTCGATGTACAGTGTCAGTATCCCCAGAGCTCCCCATCCCCCAGTGTACAGTGTCAGTATTCCCAGAGCTCCCCATCCCTCAGTGTACAGTGTCAGTATCCCCAGAGATCCCCATCCCTCGGTGTACAGTGTCATTATCTCCAGAGCTCCCCATCCCTCAGTGTAGTGTCAGTATCCCCAGAGCTCCCCATCCCTCAGTGTACAGTGTCAGTATTCCCAGAGCTCCCCATCCCTCAGTGTACAGTGTCATTATCCCCAGAGCTCCCCATCCCTCAGTGTACAGTGTCAGTATCCCCAGAGCTCCCCATCCCTCAGTGTACAGTGTCAGTATCCTCAGGGCTCCACATCCCTCAGTGTACAGTGTCAGCATCCCCAGAGCTCCCCATCCCTCAGTGTACAGTGTCAGTATCCCCAGAGCTCCCCATCCCTCAGTGTACAGTGTCAGTATCCCCAGAGCTCCCCATCCCTCGGTGTACAGTGTCATTATCCCCAGAGCTGCCCATCCCTCGGTGTACAGTATCAGTATCCTCAGAGCTTCCCATCCCTTGGTGTACAGTGTCAGTATCCCCAGAGCTCCCCATCCCTCAGTGTACAGTGTCAGTATCCCCAGAGCTCCCCATCCCTCTGTGTACAGTGTCAATATCCGCAGAGCTCCCCATCCCTCGGTGTACAATGTCAGTATCTCCAGAGCTCCCCATCCCTCAGTGTACAGTGTCAGTATCCCCAGAGCTCCCCATCCCTCAGTGTACAGTGTCAGTATCCCCAGAGCTCCCCATCCCTCAGTGTACAGTGTCAGTATCCTCAGGGCTCCACATCCCTCAGTGTACAGTGTCAGCATCCCCAGAGCTCCCCATCCCTCAGTGTACAGTGTCAGTATCCCCAGAGCTCCCCATCCCTCAGTGTACAGTGTCAGTATCCCCAGAGCTCCCCATCCCTCGGTGTACAGTGTCATTATCCCCAGAGCTGCCCATCCCTCGGTGTACAGTATCAGTATCCTCAGAGCTTCCCATCCCTTGGTGTACAGTGTCAGTATCCCCAGAGCTCCCCATCCCTCAGTGTACAGTGTCAGTATCCCCAGAGCTCCCCATCCCTCTGTGTACAGTGTCAATATCCGCAGAGCTCCCCATCCCTCGGTGTACAGTGTCAGTATCTCCAGAGCTCCCCATCCCTCAGTGTACAGTGTCATTATCCTCAGAGCTCCCCATCCCTCAGTGTACAGTGTCAGTATCCCCAGAGCTCCCCATCCCCCAGTGTACAATGTCAGTATCCCCAGAGCTCCCCATCCCCCAGTGTACAGTGTCAGTATCCCCAGAGCCCCCCATCCCTCAGTGTACAGTGTCAGTATCCCCAGAGCCCCCATCCCTCAGTGTACAGTGCCAGTATCCCCAGAGCTCCCCATCCCTCGGTGTACAGTGTCAGTATCCCCAGAGCTCCCCATCCTCAGTGTACAGTGTCAGTATCCCCAGAGCTCCCCATCCCTCGGTGTACAGTGTCAGTATCCGCAGAGCTCCCCATCCCTCGGTGTACAGTGTCAGTATCC
Organism: Pecten maximus; assembly: GCF_902652985.1. Classification (NCBI taxonomy): domain Eukaryota; kingdom Metazoa; phylum Mollusca; class Bivalvia; order Pectinida; family Pectinidae; genus Pecten; species Pecten maximus. Next base: position 15,346 of record NW_022979329.1, read on the forward strand.
CCAGAGCTCCCCATCCCTCGGTGTACAGTGTCAGTATCCCCAGAGCTCCCCATCCCTCGGTGTACAGTGTCAGTATCCCCAGAGCTCCCCATCCCTCGGTGTACAGTGTCAGTATCCCCAGAGCTCCCCATCCCTCAGTGTACAGTGTCAGTATCCCCAGAGCTCCACATCCCTCGGTGTACAGTGTCAGTATCCCCAGAGCCCCCCATCCCTCAGTGTACAGTGTCAGTATCCACAGAGCTCCCCATCCCTCAGTGTACAGTGTCATTATCCTCAGAGCCCCCTCCCCATCACTCGGTGTACAGTGTCAGTATCCTCAGAGCTCCCCATCCCTCAGTGTACAGTGTCAGTATCCCCAGAGCTCCCCATCCCCCAGTGTACAGTGTCAGTATCCCCAGAGCTCCCCATCACTCAGTGTACAGTGTCAGTATCCTCAGAGCTTTCCATCCCTCAGTATATTGTGTCAGTGCCTTCAGTCTATGTCCATCCCTCAGTGTCCCATCCCTATCCCTCAATGTTATACGTCTCTGGACTGTAGATCTTTATCTTACTGATGGTATGACATATATAGCAGTATGTGTGGTGTTCTCTGTACAGTGACTAATATTGTGGCACTTTGTTTTTCAGAACCGATGACCTCGCAGTACACCATAACCATCAACGCTACATTTGAATTACAGCATGCTGCTTCAGGCTGCATGGAGGCTTTCGTATTTTCAGCCCATCCCTCACTTATTCAAGCTCTTCTGGGCCTCGTCTGTCAGCAGACTTCTTTGTCTATCTCCTCAACCATTGACTCTACAGTTACGGATACAAACTCAGTAAGTTGTTTGAAAGCCTTTGAGATTCAATCTATGTTTTGTATGTACTTAAACTGCATATCAACCATATGCTGTATTTAGTCAGGTAACAATGCAACCATATGCTGTATTTAGTCAAACAAGGCCTGTGATTTAGAATATTCACCACCAAAACCCATTATTATCCCCCACCCAGTGAAGTTGGCGGGGGATATACAAATGGGTTCTGTCTTCTCAATAACTAAGAGGCCCAGGGACTTGATATTGGGCCTGTAGCATCCTGGGCTGAAGGGCTACAAAGTTTGTTAAAGTGAATGATCTTGACCTTCATTCAAGGTCACATGGGTCAAATAGGCTATAATCTTTAACCGACTTCTTCTTAATAACCAAGAGGCCCAGGGACTTGATATTGGGCCTGTAGCATGCTGGGGTGAAGGGCTACAAAGTTTGTTCAAATGAATGACCTTGACCTACATTCAAGGTCACAGGGGTGAAATCAGCTTAAATCTGTAAACAATAATTCTGCGATAGCCAAGAGTGTGCGAGACTAATGTGTGTGATATTAGGCCAATAGTATGCTAGAATGAAGGACTAGAAAATTTATTGACATGAATAAACCTAGCCTACTCTGATATTTGAATAAAGACGTAATCAGCAAAGTATCTGTAGAAATGACCTCAATCAACTTCAAAGTTGCTGTAGAGCCAGGTGAGTGATCAGGCCCATTGGGCCTCTTGTATAAGTTAATAATCATAATTTATGTGAGGTTAGTGTTTGAAGTGAGTAGCCTCTGATACCAAATATGTTTATATGATATGAGCATGTATTTGTTGAAAACCTTAGCATGTAATAAACAGGTAAACTAGCTGTTTCCAAGGTGTTAGTTGTATATAAAATAGGGATATAAAACATCATATATCCTTTTTGTGAGGAAAATATAACTTCCTATATCACAGGGGTGTGTGCCCCAATAATGACCCTCATTCTGTTGCGCAGAGTTATCTCCTTTTCCTGTTGTTTACAAATGGCAGAAGAACAGAATCGCTAAAGTTTTCGTGAAGTCAAAGTACAGTCAAACCTGTCTATAACGACCGCCCAAGGGGAGGCAGAAAAACGGTCACCATAGACAGGTTGCCTTTATAGACAGGTCCAAATTATCACACCAACCAATTTACGTGAAACTACCATAAATAATTTGTCATCAAACAGGGAATTCAGAAGACATGTCAGAAGTTAAATAAAGAAAAAGAATACACAATGATTAATTGATTAATTATATTTGTGTTACTACTAATTATTTTGTGTTATAGTCTTACTTCTTAAAACCAAAAGATTTTTATTCTGACCAAAATTGAAATCCTGATATTTGTGGCAGTTTACGACTTTTTATTAGTATCGACTAATTAAAGATGGCGGCAGTACAAACACTAGTACCGACAGCTACGATTAAGAAACTTAGGAAGGCATTATTGGCTTTCATGTGAGTAAATCTTGTTGACAGATATGACCAGCGTTTGTTATTGAAGTGATGTTTCCTAGTTGTAATCACAAAATTAACTGACCGTGTCAAATGAAGCCACATAGGCACAGTTGTAATGTAATACTGACATGCATGGTGATCGGACTCCTGTCTCACCAAGCCCCAGGCCAGGGCAGCTACAGTAATTATAGACAAACAGGTGGTAGGGGTCTTTTGTTTATATAATCAGGCCAGCGTTGTGATGGTCCTTTCTTTGTATAATCAGGCCAGGGTCAATGTGTCTGAATTTTCCGGGGATGTTATGAGGGATGACAGCCGAGAGTAGAAGATGGCCGACAGAAATCGGTCGCTATAGAAAATAAATTGGCGACCACCGTTCCAAAATCACCGGTCGTAAGTCACATTAGACAGGTAGTCGTTATACAGAGGGTCGTTATACAGAGGTGCCAACCCTTCCTCTTTTGGCGTAATCCTTACGATTTTTAGGTATAAAATACGCCTTCCGCTTTTTCATGACTTTTGTACGATTTTATAAAAAAAAATCGAAATGTTTCCTAAATCCGGAATTCTGATGTCCGTTTCCACTAGATCTGTTAGAATCCGCGCTCTCGATCTCCTGTGCGTTTGTCACCATCAGTATTATTTATACATCATTTTCAAGCATATGAACGATCATGAATGGTCTTCCCAAGTTTATCAAAATGGCGGAAAAACGTAGTCTGACAGCTGAAGACGAAACCGTAAAATCAGTAACACCAAAGAAAAAAGTTAAGTCGCAATGGGACCAGAGATTTAAATCTGAATACAAGGAGCGTTTTCCTTTTATTGTTCAATCCGATCGGGATGAATATACTGCAAGATGTGTTACTTGCAATTGTGATTTTAGCATTGCACACGGTGGGGAAAATGACATCATACATACGAAGCACTGAAATCACAGACAGACTATATCAAGGTAAAACTAAATAAAATTAACATTTCTTATTTTTTTAAACATATATTTGAGTTATTTTCCCAAACCAAATTATCTGAATTGTGTGCTGCTTATGCCCATAATGCATTTCCGGACACTTGAAACCCGTCAGCGTCTGGGGGCCTCGTCGGCCCCCACACCCCCTGAAATTTTTTTTTTTCTCGCTCCGCTCGGAAACCTTCCTCTTTTCAATTAATCATTGTTGGCACCTCTGGTTATATAGTAAAATCTCACAGGGAATCTTAAAACCGGTCGTTATAGACAGGCAGTCATTATATACAGGGGGTCGTTAGAGCAGGTTTGACTGTAGCAGAAATAAATTAAAAAAAAAAATACTCAGAGCTCTGAAATATCAATAAAAGTACCATCACCTGTTTGTAAGAGTTTTCAAAACTAAAGGAAACTAGTGATAATAAATACCTGGACTCCAATCAAATGAGCGACTAGGTTTCCGACGAACAACTGATTAATTTGGTGTGGTCTTATATCTTGGTTTCATTTTTGAGTATCATTATTATTTGGTATAATAAAAATTCATCACCCTGGTTACAGGATAATAAGACTTATTTATCCTCAGGTGTCATATTTCCCTCTGCCAAACTTGAAGGAAATATGACACCCAGAGTATATATATATATATTACCCTGCAACCAGGGACATAAATGTATATGATTACATGTTCAGAAAGTGGGGTAGATCATACATTTAATAATTATGCATATTTCTTGTTTCTCTCTTTTTTTTAGATTAGTTCAATCATGACAGTAACATTGGATCCTAATACAATTGGAGCTTTTAAAACACTTTGCTCCAATTCAATCGATGCCAATATAAAGACAGATGTCATCTCACCTCTCCTCAAAGTTTCCAGTCCAATAATTTGTTCTGCTGGAACCTCAACTGTAGTACCAATCCTCACGAAATCTGGGGTACTTAGGGCCGGAAATGCCTGTCTTCAAGCAGGATATGTGCTAAGACAAAAAGATAGCGATGAGGAATGTGGTAAGATCATCTACCTCCCCCTGTCACTGAAAAAACAACCATCATATCCCCATGTACTGTACCATCTACCTTCCTATAGCCATGTACTGTACCATCTACCTTTCTATAGCCATGTACTGTACCATCTACCTTCCTATAGCCATGTACTGTACCATCTTCCTTCCTATAGCCATGTACTGTACCATCTACCTTCCTATAGCCATGTACTGTACCATCTACCTTCCTATAGCCATGTACTGTACCATCTTCCTTCCTCGGTCACTGACATAATAACCATCATATAGCCATGTACTGTACCATCTACCTTTCTATAGCCATGTACTGTACCATCTACCTTCCTATAGCCATGTACTGTACCATCTACCTTTCTATAGCCATGTACTGTACCATCTACCTTCCTATAGCCATGTATTGTACCATCTACCTTCCTATAGCCATGTATTGTACCATCTACCTTCCTATAGCCATGTACTGTACCGGCCATCTTCCTTCCTATAGCCATGTACTGTACCATCTACCTTCCTATAGCCATGTACTGTACCATCTACCTTTCTATAGCCATGTACTGTACCATCTACCTTCCTATAGCCATGTACTGTACCATCTACCTTCCTATAGCCATGTACTGTCCCATCTACCTTCCTATAGCCATGTATTGTACCATCTTCCTTCCTTGGTCACTGACATAATAACCATCATATAGCCATGTACTGTACCATCTACCTTTCTATAGCCATGTACTGTACCATCTACCTTCCTATAGCCATGTATTGTACCATCTTCCTTCCTATAGCCATGTACTGTACCATCTTCCTTCCTCGGTCACTGACATAATAACCATCATATGATATAGCCATGTGCTGTACCATCTACCTTTCTATAGCCATGTACTGTACCATCTACCTTTCTATAGCCATGTATTAACCTTTCCCTT
>NW_022979330.1:0-51856 GCF_902652985.1 Pecten maximus
TGATCACATCCCACTGGAGGTGCCCAAAAAGATCCGAAGCTCCTAGCAGCTCTAGAAATGACGTCAGAACTGCACGTTGAGCGTCACCATATTCCGTAGTATTGTAACCACGCGTCCGCGGTAGCGCGGTTAATTGTTCACCGATGGAAGTTTTGCCGAAATCATTACGTTTTCCTGTTGATCACATCCCACTGGAGGTGCCCAAAAAGATCCGAAGCTCCTAGCAGCTCTAGAAATGACGTCAGAACTGCACGTTGAGCGTCACCATATTCCGTAGTATTGTAACCACGCGTCCGCGGTAGCGTGGTTTATTGTTCACCGATGGAAGTTTTGCCGAAATCATACGTTTTCCTGTTATCACATCCCACTGGAGGTGCCCAAAAAGATCCGAAGCTCCTAGCAGCTCTAGAAATGACGTCAGAACTGCACGTTGAGCGTCACCATATTCCGTAGTATTGTAACCACGCGTCCGCGGTAGCGCGGTTAATGTTCACCGATGGAAGTTTTGCCGAAATCATAACGTTTTCCTGTTGATCACATCCCACTGGAGGTGCCCAAAAAGATCCGAAGCTCCTAGCAGCTCTAGAAATGACGTCAGAACTGCACGTTGAGCGTCACCATATTCCGTAGTATTGTAACCACGCGTCCGCGGTAGCGCGGTTTAATTGTTCACCGATGAAGTTTTGCCGAAATCATACGTTTTCCTGTTGATCACATCCCACTGGAGGTGCCCAAAAAGATCCGAAGCTCCTAGCAGCTCTAGAAATGACGTCAGAACTGCACGTTGAGCGTCACCATATTCCGTAGTATTGTAACCACGCGTCCGCGGTAGCGTCGGTTAATTGTTCACCGATGGAAGTTTTGCCGAAATCATAACGTTTTCCTGTTGATCACATCCCACTGGAGGTGCCCAAAAAGATCCGAAGCTCCTAGCAGCTCTAGAAATGACGTCAGAACTGCACGTTGAGCGTCACCATATTCCGTAGTATTGTAACCACGCGTCCGCGGTACGGCGGTTAATTGTTCACCGATGGAAGTTTGCCGAAATCATACGTTTTCCTGTTGCATCACATCCCACTGGAGGTGCCCAAAAGATCCGAAGCTCCTAGCAGCTCTAGAAATGTCGTCAGAACTGCACGTTGAGCGTCACCATATTCCGTAGTATTGTAACCACGCGTCCGCGGTAGCGCTGGTTAATTGTTCACCGATGTAAGTCTTTTGGCCGAAATCTTAACGTTTTCCTGTTGATCACATCCCACTGGAGGTGCCCAAAAGATCCGAAGCTCCTAGCAGCTCTAGAAATGACGTCAGAACTGCACGTTGAGCGTCACCATATTCCGTAGTATTGTAACCACGCGTCGCGGTAGCGCGGTTAATTGTTCACCGATGGAAGTTTTGCCGAAATCATAACGTTTTTCCTGTTGATACATCCCACTGGAGGTGCCCAAAAGATCCGAAGCTCCTAGCAGCTCTAGAAATGACGTCAGAACTGCACGTTGAGCGTCACCATATTCCGTAGTATTGTAACCACGCGTCCGCGGTAGCGTGGTTAATTGTTCACCGATGGAAGTTTTGCCGAAATCATAACGTTTTCCTGTTGATCACATCCCACTGGAGGTGCCCAAAAAGATCCGAAGCTCCTAGCAGCTCTAGAAATGACGTCAGAACTGCACGTTGAGCGTCACCATATTCCGTAGTATTGTAACCACGCGTCCGCGGTAGCGTGGTTAATTGTTCACCGATGGAAGTTTTGCCGAAATCATACGTTTTCCTGTTGATCACATCCACTGGAGGTGCCCAAAAAGATCCGAAGCTCCTAGCAGCTCTAGAAATGACGTCAGAACTGCACGTTGAGCGTCACCATATTCCGTAGTATTGTAACCACGCGTCCGCGGTAGCGCTGGTTAATTGTTCACCGATGGAAGTTTTGCCGAAATCATTAACGTTTTCCTGTTGATCACATCCCACTGGAGGTGCCCAAAAAGATCCGAAGCTCCTAGCTGCTCTAGGAATGATGTCAGAACTCCACGGTGTGCGTCACCATATTCCGTAGTATTGTAACCCCGCTACCGCGAACGCGCGGTTAATTGTTCATCGATGAAAGTTTTGTCGGCATGGGCCGATTTTTCTGTTTATCACATCCCACTGGAGGTGCCCAAAAAGATCCGAACCTCCTAGCAGCTTTAGAAGTGACGTCAGAACTGCACGGTGAGCGTCACCATATTCCGTAGTATTGTAACCACACTACCGCGGACGCGCGGTTAATTGTTCATCGATAGAAGTTTTGCCGGAATGAGCAGCTTTTCCTGTTGATCACATCCCATTGGAGGTGCCCAAAAAGATCCGAACCTCCTAGCAGCTCTAGAAATGACGTCAGAACTGCACGGTGAGCGTCACCATATTCCGTAGTATTGTAATCAAGCTACCGCGAACGCGCGGTTAATTGTTCACCGATGGAAGTTTTGCCGGAATGAGCAGGTATTCCTGTTTATTACATCCCACTGGAGGTGCCCAAAAAGATCCGAAGCTCCTAGCAGCTCTAGAAATGACGTCAGAACTGCACGTTGAGCGTCACCATATTCCGTAGTATTGTAACCACGCGTCCGCGGTAGCGCGGTTAATTGTTCACCGATGGAAGTTTTGCCGAAATCATTACGTTTTCCTGTTGATCACATCCCACTGGAGGTGCCCAAAAAGATCCGAAGCTCCTAGCAGCTCTAGAAATGACGTCAGAACTGCACGTTGAGCGTCACCATATTCCGTAGTATTGTAACCACGCGTCCGCGGTAGCGCTGGTTAATTGTTCACCGATGGAAGTTTTGCCGAAATCATTACGTTTTCCTGTTGATCACATCCCACTGGAGGTGCCCAAAAAGATCCGAAGCTCCTAGCAGCTCTAGAAATGACGTCAGAACTGCACGTTGAGCGTCACCATATTCCGTAGTATTGTAACCACGCGTCCGCGGTAGCGCTGGTTAATTGTTCACCGATGGAAGTTTTGCCGAATCATTAACGTTTTCCTGTTGATCACATCCCACTGGAGGTGCCCAAAAAGATCCGAAGCTCCTAGCAGCTCTAGAATGACGTCAGAACTGCACGTTGAGCGTCACCATATTCCGTAGTATTGTAACCACGCGTCCGCGGTAGCGCGGTTAATTGTTCACCGATGGAAGTTTTGCCGAAATCATAACGTTTTTCCTGTTGATCACATCCCAATGGAGGTGCCCAAAAGATCCGAAGCTCCTAGCAGCTCTAGAAATGACGTCAGAACTGCACGATGAGCGTCACCATATTCCGTAGTATTGTAACCACGCGTCCGCGGTACGTGCGGTTAATTGTTCACCGATGGAAGTTTTGCCGAAATCATAACGTTTTTCCTGTTATCACATCCCACTGGAGGTGCCCAAAAAGATCCGAAGCTCCTAGCAGCTCTAGAAATGACGTCAGAACTGCACGTTGTGCGTCACCATATTCCGTAGTATTGTAACCACGCGTCCGCGGTAGCGTGGTTAATTGTTCACCGATGGAAGTTTTGCCGAAATCATAACGTTTTCCTGTTGATCACATCCCACTGGAGGTGCCCAAAAGATCCGAAGCTCCTAGCAGCTCTAGAAATGACGTCAGAACTGCACGTTGAGCGTCACCATATTCCGTAGTATTGTAACCACGCGTCCGCGGTAGCGTGGTTAATTGTTCACCGATGGAAGTTTTGCCGAAATCATAACGTTTTCCTGTTGATCACATCCCACTGGAGGTGCCCAAAAAGATCCGAAGCTCCTAGCAGCTCTAGAAATGACGTCAGAACTGCACGTTGAGCGTCACCATATTCCGTAGTATTGTAACCACGCGTCCGCGGTAGCGCGGTTAATTGTTCACCGATGGAAGTTTTGCCGAAATCATACGTTTTCCTGTTGATCACATCCCACTGGAGGTGCCCAAAAAGATCCGAAGCTCCTAGCAGCTCTAGAAATGACGTCAGAACTGCACGTTGAGCGTCACCATATTCCGTAGTATTGTAACCACGCGTCCGCGGTAGCGCGGTTAATTGTTCACCGATGGAAGTTTTGCCGAAATCATAACGTTTTCCTGTTGATCACATCCCACTGGAGGTGCCCAAAAAGATCCGAAGCTCCTAGCAGCTCTAGAAATGACGTCAGAACTGCACGTTGAGCGTCACCATATTCCGTAGTATTGTAACCACGCGTCCGCGGTAGCGCGGTTAATTGTTCACCGATGGAAGTTTTGCCGAAATCATTACGTTTTCCTGTTGATCACATCCCACTGGAGGTGCCCAAAAAGATCGAAGCTCCTAGCAGCTCTAGAAATGACGTCAGAACTGCACGTTGAGCGTCACCATATTCCGTAGTATTGTAACCACGCGTCCGCGGTAGCGCGGTTAATTGTTCACCGATGGAAGTTTTGCCGAAATCATTACGTTTTCCTGTTGATCACATCCCACTGGAGGTGCCCAAAAAGATCCGAAGCTCCTAGCAGCTTAGAAATGACGTCAGAACAGCACGGTGAGCGTCACCGTATTCCGTAGTATTGTAACCCCACTACCACGGACGCGCGGTTGATTGTTCACCGATGGAAGTTTTGCCGGAATGAGCAGGTTTGCCTGTTGATCACATCCCACTGGAGGTGCCCAAAAAGATCCGAACCTCTTAGCAGCTCTAGAAATGACGTAAGAACTGCACGATGAGCGTAACCATATTCCGTAGTATTGTAACCACGCTATTGCGGACGCGCGATTAATTCTTCACCGATGGAAGTTTTGCCGGAATGAGGATGTTTTCCTGTTGATCACATCCCACTGGAGGTGTCCAAAAAGATCCGAACCTCCTAGTAGCTCTAGAAATGACGTAAGAACTGCACGATGAGCGCCACCATATTCAGTAGTATTGTAACCCCGCTATCACGGACGCTCGGTTGATTGTTCACCGATGGAAGTTTTGGCGGAATGAGCAGTTTTCCCTGTTTATCACATCCCACTGGAGGTGCCCAAAAAGATCCGAACCTCCTAGCAGCTCTAGAAAAGACGTCAGAACTGCACGGTGAGCCTCACCATATTCAGCAATATTGTAACCAAGCTACCGCGGACGGGCGGTTAATTGTTCACCGATGGAAGTTTTGCCGGAATGAGCAGGTTTTCCTGTTGATTACATCCCACTGGAGGTGCCCCAAAAGACCTTTTTTTAGGTTACAATACTACGGAATATTGTGACGCTCACCGTGCCGTTCTGACCTCATTTCTAAAGCTGCTAGGAGGTTCGGATCTTTTTGGGCACCTCCAGTGGGATGTGATCAACAGGAAAAGCTGCTCATTCCGGCAAAACTTCCATCGGTGAACAATTAACCGCGCGTCCGACGTAGCGGGGTTACAATACTACGGAATATGGTGATGCTCATCGTGCAGTTCTGACGTCATTTCTAGAGCTGCTAGGAGGTTCGGATCTTTTTTCCCACTGGAGGTGCCCAAAAAGATCCGAACCTCCTAGCAGCTCTAGAAATGACGTCAGAACTGCACGTTGAGCGTCACCATATTCCGTAGTATTGTAACCACGCGTCCGCGGTAGCGCGGTTAATTGTTCACCGATGGAAGTTTTGCCGAAATCATAACGTTTTCCTGTTGATCACATCCCACTGGAGGTGCCCAAAAAGATCCGAAGCTCCTAGCAGCTCTAGAAATGACGTCAGAACTGCACGTTGAGCGTCACCATATTCCGTAGTATTGTAACCACGCGTCCGCGGTAGCGCGGTTAATTGTTCACCGATGGAAGTTTTGCCGAAATCATAACGTTTTCCTGTTGATCACATCCCACTGGAGGTGCCCAAAAAGATCCGAAGCTCCTAGCAGCTCTAGAAATGACGTCAGAACTGCACGTTGAGCGTCACCATATTCCGTAGTATTGTAACCACGCGTCCGCGGTAGCGCGGTTAATTGTTCACCGATGGAAGTTTTGCCGAAATCATTACGTTTTCCTGTTGATCACATCCCACTGGAGGTGCCCCAAAAGATCCGAATCTCCTAGCAGCTCTAGAAATGACGTCAGAACTGCACAGTTGAGCGTCACCATATTCCGTAGTATTGTAACCAAGCGTCCGCGGTAGCGCGGTTAATTGTTCACCGATGGAAGTTTTGCCGGAAATCATACGTTTTTCCTGTTGATCACATCCCACTGGATGTGCCCAAAAAGATCCGAAGCTCCTAGCAGCTCTAGAAATGACGTCAGAACTGCACGTTGAGCGTCACCATATTCAGTAGTATTGTAACCACGCGTCCGCGGTAGCGCGGTTAATTGTTCACCGATGGAAGTTTTGCCGAAATCATAACGTTTGCCTGTTGATCACATCCCACTGGAGGTGCCCAAAAAGATCCGAAGCTCCTAGCAGCTCTAGAAATGACGTCAGAACTGCACGTTGAGCGTCACCATATTCCGTAGTATTGTAACCACGCGTCCGCGGTAGCGCGGTTAATTGTTCACCGATGGAAGTTTTGCCGAAATCATACGTTTTCCTGTTGATCACATCCCACTGGAGGTGCCCAAAAAGATCCGAAGCTCCTAGCAGCTCTAGAAATGACGTCAGAACTGCACGTTGAGCGTCACCATATTCCGTAGTATTGTAACCACGCGTCCGCGGTAGCGCGGTTAATTGTTCACCGATGGAAGTTTTGCCGAAATCATACGTTTTCCTGTTGATCACATCCCACTGGAGGTGCCCAAAAAGATCCGAAGCTCCTAGCAGCTCTAGAAATGACGTCAGAACTGCACGTTGAGCGTCACCATATTCCGTAGTATTGTAACCACGCGTCCGCGGTAGCGCGGTTAATTGTTCACCGATGGAAGTTTTGCCGAAATCATAACGTTTTCCTGTTGATCACATCCCACTGGAGGTGCCCAAAAAGATCCGAAGCTCCTAGCAGCTCTAGAAATGACGTCAGAACTGCACGTTGAGCGTCACCATATTCCGTAGTATTGTAACCACGCGTCCGCGGTAGCGCGGTTAATTGTTCACCGATGGAAGTTTTGCCGAAATCATAACGTTTTCCTGTTGATCACATCCCACTGGAGGTGCCCAAAAAGATCCGAAGCTCCTAGCAGCTCTAGAAATGACGTCAGAACTGCACGTTGAGCGTCACCATATTCCGTAGTATTGTAACCACGCGTCCGCGGTAGCGCGGTTAATTGTTCACCGATGGAAGTTTTGCCGAAATCATAACGTTTTCCTGTTGATCACATCCCACTGGAGGTGCCCAAAAAGATCCGAAGCTCCTAGCAGCTCTAGAAATGACGTCAGAACTGCACGTTGAGCGTCACCATATTCCGTAGTATTGTAACCACGCGTCCGCGGTAGCGCGGTTAATTGTTCACCGATGGAAGTTTTGCCGAAATCATAACGTTTTCCTGTTGATCACATCCCACTGGAGGTGCCCAAAAGATCCGAAGCTCCTAGCAGCTCTAGAAATGACGTCAGAACTGCACGTTGAGCGTCACCATATTCCGTAGTATTGTAACCACGCGTCCGCGGTAGCGTGGTTAATTGTTCACCGATGGAAGTTTTGCCGAAATCATAACGTTTTCCTGTTGATCACATCCCACTGGAGGTGCCCAAAAGATCCGAAGCTCCTAGCAGCTCTAGAAATGACGTCAGAACTGCACGTTGAGCGTCACCATATTCCGTAGTATTGTAACCACGCGTCCGCGGTAGCGCGGTTAATTGTTCACCGATGGAAGTTTTGCCGAAATCATTACGTTTTCCTGTTGATCACATCCCACTGGAGGTGCCCAAAAGATCCGAAGCTCCTAGCAGCTCTAGAAATGACGTCAGAACTGCACGTTGAGCGTCACCATATTCCGTAGTATTGTAACCACCTACCAGCGGTACGCGCGGTTAATTGTTCACCGATGGAAGTTTTGCCGAAATCATAACGTTTTCCTGTTGATCACATCCCACTGGAGGTGCCCAAAAGATCCGAAGCTCCTAGCAGCTCTAGAAATGACGTCAGAACTGCACGATGAGCGTCACCATATTCCGTAGTATTGTAACCACGCGTGCCGGTAGCGCGGTTAATTGTTCACCGATGGAAGTTTTGCCGGAATCGAGCAGGTTTTCCTGTTGATCACATCCCACTGGAGGTGCCCAAAAGATCCGAAGCCTCCTAGCAGCTCTAGAAATGACGTCAGAACTGCACGTTGAGCGTCACCATATTCCGTAGTATTGTAACCACGCTATCGCGGACGCGCGGTTAATTGTTCACCGATGGAAGTTTTGCCGAAATCATTACGTTTTCCTGTTGATCACATCCCACTGGAGGTGCCCAAAAAGATCCGAAGCTCCTAGCAGCTCTAGAAATGACGTCAGAACTGCACGTTGAGCGTCACCATATTCCGTAGTATTGTAACCACGCGTCCGCGGTAGCGCGGTTAATTGTTCACCGATGGAAGTTTTGCCGAAATCATAACGTTTTCCTGTTGATCACATCCCACTGGAGGTGCCCAAAAAGATCCGAAGCTCCTAGCAGCTCTAGAAATGACGTCAGAACTGCACGTTGAGCGTCACCATATTCCGTAGTATTGTAACCACGCGTCCGCGGTAGCGCGGTTAATTGTTCACCGATGGAAGTTTTGCCGAAATCATAACGTTTTCCTGTTGATCACATCCCACTGGAGGTGCCCAAAAAGATCCGAAGCTCCTAGCAGCTCTAGAAATGACGTCAGAACTGCACGTTGAGCGTCACCATATTCCGTAGTATTGTAACCACGCGTCCGCGGTAGCGCGGTTAATTGTTCACCGATGGAAGTTTTGCCGAAATCATAACGTTTTCCTGTTGATCACATCCCACTGGAGGTGCCCAAAAAGATCCGAAGCTCCTAGCAGCTCTAGAAATGACGTCAGAACTGCACGTTGAGCGTCACCATATTCCGTAGTATTGTAACCACGCGTCCGCGGTAGCGCGGTTAATTGTTCACCGATGGAAGTTTTGCCGAAATCATAACGTTTTCCTGTTGATCACATCCCACTGGAGGTGCCCAAAAAGATCCGAAGCTCCTAGCAGCTCTAGAAATGACGTCAGAACTGCACGTTGAGCGTCACCATATTCCGTAGTATTGTAACCACGCGTCCGCGGTAGCGCGGTTAATTGTTCACCGATGGAAGTTTTGCCGAAATCATAACGTTTTCCTGTTGATCACATCCCACTGGAGGTGCCCAAAAAGATCCGAAGCTCCTAGCAGCTCTAGAAATGACGTCAGAACTGCACGTTGAGCGTCACCATATTCCGTAGTATTGTAACCACGCGTCCGCGGTAGCGCGGTTAATTGTTCACCGATGGAAGTTTTGCCGAAATCATAACGTTTTCCTGTTGATCACATCCCACTGGAGGTGCCCAAAAAGATCCGAAGCTCCTAGCAGCTCTAGAAATGACGTCAGAACTGCACGTTGAGCGTCACCATATTCCGTAGTATTGTAACCACGCGTCCGCGGTAGCGCGGTTAATTGTTCACCGATGGAAGTTTTGCCGAAATCATAACGTTTTCCTGTTGATCACATCCCACTGGAGGTGCCCAAAAAGATCCGAAGCTCCTAGCAGCTCTAGAAATGACGTCAGAACTGCACGTTGAGCGTCACCATATTCCGTAGTATTGTAACCACGCGTCCGCGGTAGCGCGGTTAATTGTTCACCGATGGAAGTTTTGCCGAAATCATAACGTTTTCCTGTTGATCACATCCCACTGGAGGTGCCCAAAAAGATCCGAAGCTCCTAGCAGCTCTAGAAATGACGTCAGAACTGCACGTTGAGCGTCACCATATTCCGTAGTATTGTAACCACGCGTCCGCGGTAGCGCGGTTAATTGTTCACCGATGGAAGTTTTGCCGAAATCATAACGTTTTCCTGTTGATCACATCCCACTGGAGGTGCCCAAAAAGATCCGAAGCTCCTAGCAGCTCTAGAAATGACGTCAGAACTGCACGTTGAGCGTCACCATATTCCGTAGTATTGTAACCACGCGTCCGCGGTAGCGCGGTTAATTGTTCACCGATGGAAGTTTTGCCGAAATCATAACGTTTTCCTGTTGATCACATCCCACTGGAGGTGCCCAAAAAGATCCGAAGCTCCTAGCAGCTCTAGAAATGACGTCAGAACTGCACGTTGAGCGTCACCATATTCCGTAGTATTGTAACCACGCGTCCGCGGTAGCGCGGTTAATTGTTCACCGATGGAAGTTTTGCCGAAATCATAACGTTTTCCTGTTGATCACATCCCACTGGAGGTGCCCAAAAAGATCCGAAGCTCCTAGCAGCTCTAGAAATGACGTCAGAACTGCACGTTGAGCGTCACCATATTCCGTAGTATTGTAACCACGCGTCCGCGGTAGCGCGGTTAATTGTTCACCGATGGAAGTTTTGCCGAAATCATAACGTTTTCCTGTTGATCACATCCCACTGGAGGTGCCCAAAAAGATCCGAAGCTCCTAGCAGCTCTAGAAATGACGTCAGAACTGCACGTTGAGCGTCACCATATTCCGTAGTATTGTAACCACGCGTCCGCGGTAGCGCGGTTAATTGTTCACCGATGGAAGTTTTGCCGAAATCATAACGTTTTCCTGTTGATCACATCCCACTGGAGGTGCCCAAAAGATCCGAAGCTCCTAGCAGCTCTAGAAATGACGTCAGAACTGCACGTTGAGCGTCACCATATTCCGTAGTATTGTAACCACGCGTCCGCGGTAGCGCGGTTAATTGTTCACCGATGGAAGTTTTGCCGAAATCATAACGTTTTCCTGTTGATCACATCCCACTGGAGGTGCCCAAAAAGATCCGAAGCTCCTAGCAGCTCTAGAAATGACGTCAGAACTGCACGTTGAGCGCCACCATATTCCGTAGTATTGTAACCACGCGTACAGCGGACGCGTGGTTAATTGTTCACCGATGGAAGTTTTGCCGCAATGAACAGGTTTTCCTGTTAATCACATCCCACTGGAGGAGCCGAAAAAGATCCGAACCTCCTAGCAGCTTTAAAATGACGTCAGAACTGCACGATGAGCGTCACCATATTCCGTAGCATTGTAACCACGCTACCGCAGACGCGCGGTTAATTGTTCACCGATGGAAATTTTGTCGGAATGTACAGGTTTTCCAGTTCATCACATCCCACTGAAAGTTCACAAAAAGATCCGAACCTCCTAGCAGCTCTAAAATGACGTAAGAACTGCACGATGAGCGTCACCATATTCCGTGGTATTGTAACCACGCTACAGCGGACGCGCGGTTAATTGTTCACCGATGGAAGTTTTGCCGCAATGAGCAGGTTTTCCTGTTGATCACATCCCACTGGAGGTGTCCAAAAAGATCCGAAGCCTCCTAGCAGCTCTAGAAATGACGTCAGAACTGCACGTTGAGCGTCACCATATTCCGTAGTATTGTAACCACGCGTCCGCGGTAGCGCGGTTAATTGTTCACCGATGGAAGTTTTGCCGAAATCATAACGTTTTCCTGTTGATCACATCCCACTGGAGGTGCCCAAAAAGATCCGAAGCTCCTAGCAGCTCTAGAAATGACGTCAGAACTGCACGTTGAGCGTCACCATATTCCGTAGTATTGTAACCACGCGTCCGCGGTAGCGCGGTTAATTGTTCACCGATGGAAGTTTTGCCGAAATCATAACGTTTTCCTGTTGATCACATCCCACTGGAGGTGCCCAAAAAGATCCGAAGCTCCTAGCAGCTCTAGAAATGACGTCAGAACTGCACGTTGAGCGTCACCATATTCCGTAGTATTGTAACCACGCGTCCGCGGTAGCGCGGTTAATTGTTCACCGATGGAAGTTTTGCCGAAATCATAACGTTTTCCTGTTGATCACATCCCACTGGAGGTGCCCAAAAAGATCCGAAGCTCCTAGCAGCTCTAGAAATGACGTCAGAACTGCACGTTGAGCGTCACCATATTCCGTAGTATTGTAACCACGCGTCCGCGGTAGCGCGGTTAATTGTTCACCGATGGAAGTTTTGCCGAAATCATACGTTTTCCTGTTGATCACATCCCACTGGAGGTGCCCAAAAAGATCCGAAGCTCCTAGCAGCTCTAGAAATGACGTCAGAACTGCACGTTGAGCGTCACCATATTCCGTAGTATTGTAACCACGCGTCCGCGGTAGCGCGGTTAATTGTTCACCGATGGAAGTTTTGCCGAAATCATAACGTTTTCCTGTTGATCACATCCCACTGGAGGTGCCCAAAAAGATCCGAAGCTCCTAGCAGCTCTAGAAATGACGTCAGAACTGCACGTTGAGCGTCACCATATTCCGTAGTATTGTAACCACGCGTCCGCGGTAGCGCGGTTAATTGTTCACCGATGGAAGTTTTGCCGAAATCATAACGTTTTCCTGTTGATCACATCCCACTGGAGGTGCCCAAAAAGATCCGAAGCTCCTAGCAGCTCTAGAAATGACGTCAGAACTGCACGTTGAGCGTCACCATATTCCGTAGTATTGTAACCACGCGTCCGCGGTAGCGCGGTTAATTGTTCACCGATGGAAGTTTTGCCGAAATCATAACGTTTTCCTGTTGATCACATCCCACTGGAGGTGCCCAAAAAGATCCGAAGCTCCTAGCAGCTCTAGAAATGACGTCAGAACTGCACGTTGAGCGTCACCATATTCCGTAGTATTGTAACCACGCGTCCGCGGTAGCGCGGTTAATTGTTCACCGATGGAAGTTTTGCCGAAATCATAACGTTTTCCTGTTGATCACATCCCACTGGAGGTGCCCAAAAAGATCCGAAGCTCCTAGCAGCTCTAGAAATGACGTCAGAACTGCACGTTGAGCGTCACCATATTCCGTAGTATTGTAACCACGCGTCCGCGGTAGCGCGGTTAATTGTTCACCGATGGAAGTTTTGCCGAAATCATAACGTTTTCCTGTTGATCACATCCCACTGGAGGTGCCCAAAAAGATCCGAAGCTCCTAGCAGCTCTAGAAATGACGTCAGAACTGCACGTTGAGCGTCACCATATTCCGTAGTATTGTAACCACGCGTCCGCGGTAGCGCGGTTAATTGTTCACCGATGGAAGTTTTGCCGAAATCATAACGTTTTCCTGTTGATCACATCCCACTGGAGGTGCCCAAAAAGATCCGAAGCTCCTAGCAGCTCTAGAAATGACGTCAGAACTGCACGTTGAGCGTCACCATATTCCGTAGTATTGTAACCACGCGTCCGCGGTAGCGCGGTTAATTGTTCACCGATGGAAGTTTTGCCGAAATCATAACGTTTTCCTGTTGATCACATCCCACTGGAGGTGCCCAAAAAGATCCGAAGCTCCTAGCAGCTCTAGAAATGACGTCAGAACTGCACGTTGAGCGTCACCATATTCCGTAGTATTGTAACCACGCGTCCGCGGTAGCGCGGTTAATTGTTCACCGATGGAAGTTTTGCCGAAATCATACGTTTTCCTGTTGATCACATCCCACTGGAGGTGCCCAAAAAGATCCGAAGCTCCTAGCAGCTCTAGAAATGACGTCAGAACTGCACGTTGAGCGTCACCATATTCCGTAGTATTGTAACCACGCGTCCGCGGTAGCGCGGTTAATTGTTCACCGATGGAAGTTTTGCCGAAATCATAACGTTTTCCTGTTGATCACATCCCACTGGAGGTGCCCAAAAAGATCCGAAGCTCCTAGCAGCTCTAGAAATGACGTCAGAACTGCACGTTGAGCGTCACCATATTCCGTAGTATTGTAACCACGCGTCCGCGGTAGCGCGGTTAATTGTTCACCGATGGAAGTTTTGCCGAAATCATAACGTTTTCCTGTTGATCACATCCCACTGGAGGTGCCCAAAAAGATCCGAAGCTCCTAGCAGCTCTAGAAATGACGTCAGAACTGCACGTTGAGCGTCACCATATTCCGTAGTATTGTAACCACGCGTCCGCGGTAGCGCGGTTAATTGTTCACCGATGGAAGTTTTGCCGAAATCATAACGTTTTCCTGTTGATCACATCCCACTGGAGGTGCCCAAAAAGATCCGAAGCTCCTAGCAGCTCTAGAAATGACGTCAGAACTGCACGTTGAGCGTCACCATATTCCGTAGTATTGTAACCACGCGTCCGCGGTAGCGCGGTTAATTGTTCACCGATGGAAGTTTTGCCGAAATCATAACGTTTTCCTGTTGATCACATCCCACTGGAGGTGCCCAAAAAGATCCGAAGCTCCTAGCAGCTCTAGAAATGACGTCAGAACTGCACGTTGAGCGTCACCATATTCCGTAGTATTGTAACCACGCGTCCGCGGTAGCGCGGTTAATTGTTCACCGATGGAAGTTTTGCCGAAATCATAACGTTTTCCTGTTGATCACATCCCACTGGAGGTGCCCAAAAAGATCCGAAGCTCCTAGCAGCTCTAGAAATGACGTCAGAACTGCACGTTGAGCGTCACCATATTCCGTAGTATTGTAACCACGCGTCCGCGGTAGCGCGGTTAATTGTTCACCGATGGAAGTTTTGCCGAAATCATAACGTTTTCCTGTTGATCACATCCCACTGGAGGTGCCCAAAAAGATCCGAAGCTCCTAGCAGCTCTAGAAATGACGTCAGAACTGCACGTTGAGCGTCACCATATTCCGTAGTATTGTAACCACGCGTCCGCGGTAGCGCGGTTAATTGTTCACCGATGGAAGTTTTGCCGAAATCATAACGTTTTCCTGTTGATCACATCCCACTGGAGGTGCCCAAAAAGATCCGAAGCTCCTAGCAGCTCTAGAAATGACGTCAGAACTGCACGTTGAGCGTCACCATATTCCGTAGTATTGTAACCACGCGTCCGCGGTAGCGCGGTTAATTGTTCACCGATGGAAGTTTTGCCGAAATCATAACGTTTTCCTGTTGATCACATCCCACTGGAGGTGCCCAAAAGATCCGAAGCTCCTAGCAGCTCTAGAAATGACGTCAGAACTGCACGTTGAGCGTCACCATATTCCGTAGTATTGTAACCACGCGTCCGCGGTAGCGCGGTTAATTGTTCACCGATGGAAGTTTTGCCGAAATCATAACGTTTTCCTGTTGATCACATCCCACTGGAGGTGCCCAAAAAGATCCGAAGCTCCTAGCAGCTCTAGAAATGACGTCAGAACTGCACGTTGAGCGTCACCATATTCCGTAGTATTGTAACCACGCGTCCGCGGTAGCGCGGTTAATTGTTCACCGATGGAAGTTTTGCCGAAATCATAACGTTTTCCTGTTGATCACATCCCACTGGAGGTGCCCAAAAAGATCCGAAGCTCCTAGCAGCTCTAGAAATGACGTCAGAACTGCACGTTGAGCGTCACCATATTCCGTAGTATTGTAACCACGCGTCCGCGGTAGCGTGGTTAATTGTTCACCGATGGAAGTTTTGCCGAAATCATAACGTTTTCCTGTTGATCACATCCCACTGGAGGTGCCCAAAAAGATCCGAAGCTCCTAGCAGCTCTAGAAATGACGTCAGAACTGCACGTTGAGCGTCACCATATTCCGTAGTATTGTAACCACGCGTCCGCGGTAGCGCGGTTAATTGTTCACCGATGGAAGTTTTGCCGAAATCATACGTTTTCCTGTTGATCACATCCCACTGGAGGTGCCCAAAAGATCCGAAGCTCCTAGCAGCTCTAGAAATGACGTCAGAACTGCACGTTGAGCGTCACCATATTCCGTAGTATTGTAACCACGCGTCCGCGGTAGCGCGGTTAATTGTTCACCGATGGAAGTTTTGCCGAAATCATAACGTTTTCCTGTTGATCACATCCCACTGGAGGTGCCCAAAAAGATCCGAAGCTCCTAGCAGCTCTAGAAATGACGTCAGAACTGCACGTTGAGCGTCACCATATTCCGTAGTATTGTAACCACGCGTCCGCGGTAGCGCGGTTAATTGTTCACCGATGGAAGTTTTGCCGAAATCATAACGTTTTCCTGTTGATCACATCCCACTGGAGGTGCCCAAAAAGATCCGAAGCTCCTAGCAGCTCTAGAAATGACGTCAGAACTGCACGTTGAGCGTCACCATATTCCGTAGTATTGTAACCACGCGTCCGCGGTAGCGCGGTTAATTGTTCACCGATGGAAGTTTTGCCGAAATCATAACGTTTTCCTGTTGATCACATCCCACTGGAGGTGCCCAAAAAGATCCGAAGCTCCTAGCAGCTCTAGAAATGACGTCAGAACTGCACGTTGAGCGTCACCATATTCCGTAGTATTGTAACCACGCGTCCGCGGTAGCGCGGTTAATTGTTCACCGATGGAAGTTTTGCCGAAATCATAACGTTTTCCTATTGATCACATCCCACTGGAGGTGCCCAAAGAGATCCGAAGCTCCTAGCAGCTCTAGAAATGACGTCAGAACTGCACGTTGAGCGTCACCATATTCGTAGTATTGTAACCACGCGTCCGCTACCGCGGACGCGTGGTTAATTGTTCACCGATGGAAGTTTTGCCGGAAATGATACAGGTTTTCCTGTTAATCACATCCCACTGGAGGTGCCCAAAAAGATCGGAACATCCTAGCAGCTCTAGAAATGACGTCAGAACTGCACGATGAGCGTCACCATAGTCCGTGGTATTGTAACCACGCTATCGCGGACGCGCGGTTAATTGTTCACCGAACGAAGTTTTGCCGGAATGAGCAGTTTATCCTGTCGATCACATCCCACTGGAGGTGCCCAAAAAGATCCGAACCTCCTAGCAGCTCTAGAAATGACGTCAGAACTGCACGTTGAGCGTCACCATATTCCGTAGTATTGTAACCACGCGTCCGCGGTCGCGCGGTTAATTGTTCACCGATGGAAGTTTTGCCGAAATCATAACGTTTTCCTGTTGATCACATCCCACTGGAGGTGCCCAAAAAGATCCGAAGCTCCTAGCAGCTCTAGAAATGACGTCAGAACTGCACGTTGAGCGTCACCATATTCCGTAGTATTGTAACCACGCGTCCGCGGTAGCGCGGTTAATTGTTCACCGATGGAAGTTTTGCCGAAATCATAACGTTTTCCTGTTGATCACATCCCACTGGAGGTGCCAAAAAGATCCGAAGCTCCTAGCAGCTCTAGAAATGACGTCAGAACTGCACGTTGAGCGTCACCATATTCCGTAGTATTGTAACCACGCGTCCGCGGTAGCGCGGTTAATTGTTCACCGATGGAAGTTTTGCCGAAATCATACGTTTTCCTGTTGATCACATCCCACTGGAGGTGCCCAAAAAGATCCGAAGCTCCTAGCAGCTCTAGAAATGACGTCAGAACTGCACGTTGAGCGTCACCATATTCCGTAGTATTGTAACCACGCGTCCGCGGTAGCGCGGTTAATTGTTCACCGATGGAAGTTTTGCCGAAATCATAACGTTTTCCTGTTGATCACATCCCACTGGAGGTGCCCAAAAAGATCCGAAGCTCCTAGCAGCTCTAGAAATGACGTCAGAACTGCACGTTGAGCGTCACCATATTCCGTAGTATTGTAACCACGCGTCCGCGGTAGCGCGGTTAATTGTTCACCGATGGAAGTTTTGCCGAAATCATAACGTTTTCCTGTTGATCACATCCCACTGGAGGTGCCCAAAAAGATCCGAAGCTCCTAGCAGCTCTAGAAATGACGTCAGAACTGCACGTTGAGCGTCACCATATTCCGTAGTATTGTAACCACGCGTCCGCGGTAGCGCGGTTAATTGTTCACCGATGGAAGTTTTGCCGAAATCATAACGTTTTCCTGTTGATCACATCCCACTGGAGGTGCCCAAAAAGATCCGAAGCTCCTAGCAGCTCTAGAAATGACGTCAGAACTGCACGTTGAGCGTCACCATATTCCGTAGTATTGTAACCACGCGTCCGCGGTAGCGCGGTTAATTGTTCACCGATGGAAGTTTTGCCGAAATCATACGTTTTCCTGTTGATCACATCCCACTGGAGGTGCCCAAAAAGATCCGAAGCTCCTAGCAGCTCTAGAAATGACGTCAGAACTGCACGTTGAGCGTCACCATATTCCGTAGTATTGTAACCACGCGTCCGCGGTAGCGCGGTTAATTGTTCACCGATGGAAGTTTTGCCGAAATCATAACGTTTTCCTGTTGATCACATCCCACTGGAGGTGCCCAAAAAGATCCGAAGCTCCTAGCAGCTCTAGAAATGACGTCAGAACTGCACGTTGAGCGTCACCATATTCCGTAGTATTGTAACCACGCGTCCGCGGTAGCGCGGTTAATTGTTCACCGATGGAAGTTTTGCCGAAATCATAACGTTTTCCTGTTGATCACATCCCACTGGAGGTGCCCAAAAAGATCCGAAGCCCCCTAGCAGCTCTAGAAATGACGTCAGAACTGCACGTTGAGCGTCACCATATTCCGTAGTATTGTAACCACGCAATCCGCGGTAGCGCGGTTAATTGTTCACCGATGGAAGTTTTGCCGAAATCATAACGTTTTCCTGTTGATCACATCCCACTGGAGGTGCCCAAAAAGATCCGAAGCTCCTAGCAGCTCTAGAAATGACGTCAGAACTGCACGTTGAGCGTCACCATATTCCGTAGTATTGTAACCACGCGTCCGCGGTAGCGCGGTTAATTGTTCACCGATGGAAGTTTTGCCGAAATCATAACGTTTTCCTGTTGATCACATCCCACTGGAGGTGCCCAAAAAGATCAGAAGCTCCTAGCAGCTCTAGAAATGACGTCAGAACTGCACGGTGAGCGTCACCATATTCCGTAGTATTGTAACCACGCGTCCGCGGTAGCGCGGTTAATTGTTCACCGATGGAAGTTTTGCCGAAATCATAACGTTTTCCTGTTGATCACATCCCACTGGAGGTGCCCAAAAAGATCCGAAGCTCCTAGCAGCTCTAGAAATGACGTCAGAACTGCACGTTGAGCGTCACCATATTCCGTAGTATTGTAACCACGCGTCCGCGGTAGCGCGGTTAATTGTTCACCGATGGAAGTTTTGCCGAAATCATAACGTTTTCCTGTTGATCACATCCCACTGGAGGTGCCCAAAAAGATCCGAAGCTCCTAGCAGCTCTAGAAATGACGTCAGAACTGCACGTTGAGCGTCACCATATTCCGTAGTATTGTAACCACGCGTCCGCGGTAGCGCGGTTAATTGTTCACCGATGGAAGTTTTGCCGAAATCATAACGTTTTCCTGTTGATCACATCCCACTGGAGGTGCCCAAAAAGATCCGAAGCTCCTAGCAGCTCTAGAAATGACGTCAGAACTGCACGTTGAGCGTCACCATATTCCGTAGTATTGTAACCACGCGTCCGCGGTAGCGCGGTTAATTGTTCACCGATGGAAGTTTTGCCGAAATCATAACGTTTTCCTGTTGATCACATCCCACTGGAGGTGCCCAAAAAGATCCGAAGCTCCTAGCAGCTCTAGAAATGACGTCAGAACTGCACGTTGAGCGTCACCATATTCCGTAGTATTGTAACCACGCGTCCGCGGTAGCGCGGTTAATTGTTCACCGATGGAAGTTTTGCCGAAATCATAACGTTTTCCTGTTGATCACATCCCACTGGAGGTGCCCAAAAAGATCCGAAGCTCCTAGCAGCTCTAGAAATGACGTCAGAACTGCACGTTGAGCGTCACCATATTCCGTAGTATTGTAACCACGCGTCCGCGGTAGCGCGGTTAATTGTTCACCGATGGAAGTTTTGCCGAAATCATAACGTTTTCCTGTTGATCACATCCCACTGGAGGTGCCCAAAAAGATCCGAAGCTCCTAGCAGCTCTAGAAATGACGTCAGAACTGCACGTTGAGCGTCACCATATTCCGTAGTATTGTAACCACGCGTCCGCGGTAGCGCTGGTTAATTGTTCACCGATGGAAGTTTTGCCGAAATCATAACGTTTTCCTGTTGATCACATCCCACTGGAGGTGCCCAAAAAGATCCGAAGCTCCTAGCAGCTCTAGAAATGACGTCAGAACTGCACGTTGAGCGTCACCATATTCCGTAGTATTGTAACCACGCGTCCGCGGTAGCGGGTTAATTGTTCACCGATGGAAGTTTTGCCGAAATCATAACGTTTTCCTGTTGATCACATCCCACTGGAGGTGCCCAAAAAGATCCGAAGCTCCTAGCAGCTCTAGAAATGACGTCAGAACTGCACGTTGAGCGTCACCATATTCCGTAGTATTGTAACCACGCGTCCGCGGTAGCGCGGTTAGTTTGCCGATCAGATTACCACGCGTCCGCGGTAGCGCGGTTAATTGTTCACCGATGGAAGTTTTGCCGAAATCATAACGTTTTCCTGTTGATCACATCCCACTGGAGGTGCCCAAAAAGATCCGAAGCTCCTAGCAGCTCTAGAAATGACGTCAGAACTGCACGTTGAGCGTCACCATATTCCGTAGTATTGTAACCACGCGTCCGCGGTAGCGCGGTTAATTGTTCACCGATGGAAGTTTTGCCGAAATCATAACGTTTTCCTGTTGATCACATCCCACTGGAGGTGCCCAAAAAGATCCGAAGCTCCTAGCAGCTCTAGAAATGACGTCAGAACTGCACGTTGAGCGTCACCATATTCCGTAGTATTGTAACCACGCGTCCGCGGTAGCGCGGTTAATTGTTCACCGATGGAAGTTTTGCCGAAATCATAACGTTTTCCTGTTGATCACATCCCACTGGAGGTGCCCAAAAAGATCCGAAGCTCCTAGCAGCTCTAGAAATGACGTCAGAACTGCACGTTGAGCGTCACCATATTCCGTAGTATTGTAACCACGCGTCCGCGGTAGCGCGGTTAATTGTTCACCGATGGAAGTTTTGCCGAAATCATAACGTTTTCCTGTTGATCACATCCCACTGGAGGTGCCCAAAAAGATCCGAAGCTCCTAGCAGCTCTAGAAATGACGTCAGAACTGCACGTTGAGCGTCACCATATTCCGTAGTATTGTAACCACGCGTCCGCGGTAGCGCGGTTAATTGTTCACCGATGGAAGTTTTGCCGAAATCATAACGTTTTCCTGTTGATCACATCCCACTGGAGGTGCCCAAAAAGATCCGAAGCTCCTAGCAGCTCTAGAAATGACGTCAGAACTGCACGTTGAGCGTCACCATATTCCGTAGTATTGTAACCACGCGTCCGCGGTAGCGCGGTTAATTGTTCACCGATGGAAGTTTTGCCGAAATCATAACGTTTTCCTGTTGATCACATCCCACTGGAGGTGCCCAAAAAGATCCGAAGCTCCTAGCAGCTCTAGAAATGACGTCAGAACTGCACGTTGAGCGTCACCATATTCCGTAGTATTGTAACCACGCGTCCGCGGTAGCGCGGTTAATTGTTCACCGATGGAAGTTTTGCCGAAATCATTACGTTTTCCTGTTGATCACATCCCACTGGAGGTGCCCAAAAAGATCCGAAGCTCCTAGCAGCTCTAGAAATGACGTCAGAACTGCACGTTGAGCGTCACCATATTCCGTAGTATTGTAACCACGCGTCCGCGGTAGCGCGGTTAATTGTTCACCGATGGAAGTTTTGCCGAAATCATAACGTTTTCCTGTTGATCACATCCCACTGGAGGTGCCCAAAAAGATCCGAAGCTCCTAGCAGCTCTAGAAATGACGTCAGAACTGCACGTTGAGCGTCACCATATTCCGTAGTATTGTAACCACGCGTCCGCGGTAGCGCGGTTAATTGTTCACCGATGGAAGTTTTGCCGAAATCATAACGTTTTCCTGTTGATCACATCCCACTGGAGGTGCCCAAAAAGATCCGAAGCTCCTAGCAGCTCTAGAAATGACGTCAGAACTGCACGTTGAGCGTCACCATATTCCGTAGTATTGTAACCACGCGTCCGCGGTAGCGCGGTTAATTGTTCACCGATGGAAGTTTTGCCGAAATCATAACGTTTTCCTGTTGATCACATCCCACTGGAGGTGCCCAAAAAGATCCGAAGCTCCTAGCAGCTCTAGAAATGACGTCAGAACTGCACGTTGAGCGTCACCATATTCCGTAGTATTGTAACCACGCGTCCGCGGTAGCGCGGTTAATTGTTCACCGATGGAAGTTTTGCCGAAATCATAACGTTTTCCTGTTGATCACATCCCACTGGAGGTGCCCAAAAAGATCCGAAGCTCCTAGCAGCTCTAGAAATGACGTCAGAACTGCACGTTGAGCGTCACCATATTCCGTAGTATTGTAACCACGCGTCCGCGGTAGCGCGGTTAATTGTTCACCGATGGAAGTTTTGCCGAAATCATAACGTTTTCCTGTTGATCACATCCCACTGGAGGTGCCCAAAAAGATCCGAAGCTCCTAGCAGCTCTAGAAATGACGTCAGAACTGCACGTTGAGCGTCACCATATTCCGTAGTATTGTAACCACGCGTCCGCGGTAGCGCGGTTAATTGTTCACCGATGGAAGTTTTGCCGAAATCATAACGTTTTCCTGTTGATCACATCCCACTGGAGGTGCCCAAAAAGATCCGAAGCTCCTAGCAGCTCTAGAAATGACGTCAGAACTGCACGTTGAGCGTCACCATATTCCGTAGTATTGTAACCACGCGTCCGCGGTAGCGCGGTTAATTGTTCACCGATGGAAGTTTTGCCGAAATCATAACGTTTTCCTGTTGATCACATCCCACTGGAGGTGCCCAAAAAGATCCGAAGCTCCTAGCAGCTCTAGAAATGACGTCAGAACTGCACGTTGAGCGTCACCATATTCCGTAGTATTGTAACCACGCGTCCGCGGTAGCGCGGTTAATTGTTCACCGATGGAAGTTTTGCCGAAATCATAACGTTTTCCTGTTGATCACATCCCACTGGAGGTGCCCAAAAAGATCCGAAGCTCCTAGCAGCTCTAGAAATGACGTCAGAACTGCACGTTGAGCGTCACCATATTCCGTAGTATTGTAACCACGCGTCCGCGGTAGCGCGGTTAATTGTTCACCGATGGAAGTTTTGCCGAAATCATAACGTTTTCCTGTTGATCACATCCCACTGGAGGTGCCCAAAAAGATCCGAAGCTCCTAGCAGCTCTAGAAATGACGTCAGAACTGCACGTTGAGCGTCACCATATTCCGTAGTATTGTAACCACGCGTCCGCGGTAGCGCGGTTAATTGTTCACCGATGGAAGTTTTGCCGAAATCATAACGTTTTCCTGTTGATCACATCCCACTGGAGGTGCCCAAAAAGATCCGAAGCTCCTAGCAGCTCTAGAAATGACGTCAGAACTGCACGTTGAGCGTCACCATATTCCGTAGTATTGTAACCACGCGTCCGCGGTAGCGCGGTTAATTGTTCACCGATGGAAGTTTTGCCGAAATCATAACGTTTTCCTGTTGATCACATCCCACTGGAGGTGCCCAAAAAGATCCGAAGCTCCTAGCAGCTCTAGAAATGACGTCAGAACTGCACGTTGAGCGTCACCATATTCCGTAGTATTGTAACCACGCGTCCGCGGTAGCGCGGTTAATTGTTCACCGATGGAAGTTTTGCCGAAATCATAACGTTTTCCTGTTGATCACATCCCACTGGAGGTGCCCAAAAAGATCCGAAGCTCCTAGCAGCTCTAGAAATGACGTCAGAACTGCACGTTGAGCGTCACCATATTCCGTAGTATTGTAACCACGCGTCCGCGGTAGCGCGGTTAATTGTTCACCGATGGAAGTTTTGCCGAAATCATAACGTTTTCCTGTTGATCACATCCCACTGGAGGTGCCCAAAAAGATCCGAAGCTCCTAGCAGCTCTAGAAATGACGTCAGAACTGCACGTTGAGCGTCACCATATTCCGTAGTATTGTAACCACGCGTCCGCGGTAGCGCGGTTAATTGTTCACCGATGGAAGTTTTGCCGAAATCATAACGTTTTCCTGTTGATCACATCCCACTGGAGGTGCCCAAAAAGATCCGAAGCTCCTAGCAGCTCTAGAAATGACGTCAGAACTGCACGTTGAGCGTCACCATATTCCGTAGTATTGTAACCACGCGTCCGCGGTAGCGCGGTTAATTGTTCACCGATGGAAGTTTTGCCGAAATCATAACGTTTTCCTGTTGATCACATCCCACTGGAGGTGCCCAAAAAGATCCGAAGCTCCTAGCAGCTCTAGAAATGACGTCAGAACTGCACGTTGAGCGTCACCATATTCCGTAGTATTGTAACCACGCGTCCGCGGTAGCGCGGTTAATTGTTCACCGATGGAAGTTTTGCCGAAATCATAACGTTTTCCTGTTGATCACATCCCACTGGAGGTGCCCAAAAAGATCCGAAGCTCCTAGCAGCTCTAGAAATGACGTCAGAACTGCACGTTGAGCGTCACCATATTCCGTAGTATTGTAACCACGCGTCCGCGGTAGCGCGGTTAATTGTTCACCGATGGAAGTTTTGCCGAAATCATAACGTTTTCCTGTTGATCACATCCCACTGGAGGTGCCCAAAAAGATCCGAAGCTCCTAGCAGCTCTAGAAATGACGTCAGAACTGCACGTTGAGCGTCACCATATTCCGTAGTATTGTAACCACGCGTCCGCGGTAGCGCGGTTAATTGTTCACCGATGGAAGTTTTGCCGAAATCATAACGTTTTCCTGTTGATCACATCCCACTGGAGGTGCCCAAAAAGATCCGAAGCTCCTAGCAGCTCTAGAAATGACGTCAGAACTGCACGTTGAGCGTCACCATATTCCGTAGTATTGTAACCACGCGTCCGCGGTAGCGCGGTTAATTGTTCACCGATGGAAGTTTTGCCGAAATCATAACGTTTTCCTGTTGATCACATCCCACTGGAGGTGCCCAAAAAGATCCGAAGCTCCTAGCAGCTCTAGAAATGACGTCAGAACTGCACGTTGAGCGTCACCATATTCCGTAGTATTGTAACCACGCGTCCGCGGTAGCGCGGTTAATTGTTCACCGATGGAAGTTTTGCCGAAATCATAACGTTTTCCTGTTGATCACATCCCACTGGAGGTGCCCAAAAAGATCCGAAGCTCCTAGCAGCTCTAGAAATGACGTCAGAACTGCACGTTGAGCGTCACCATATTCCGTAGTATTGTAACCACGCGTCCGCGGTAGCGCGGTTAATTGTTCACCGATGGAAGTTTTGCCGAAATCATAACGTTTTCCTGTTGATCACATCCCACTGGAGGTGCCCAAAAAGATCCGAAGCTCCTAGCAGCTCTAGAAATGACGTCAGAACTGCACGTTGAGCGTCACCATATTCCGTAGTATTGTAACCACGCGTCCGCGGTAGCGCGGTTAATTGTTCACCGATGGAAGTTTTGCCGAAATCATAACGTTTTCCTGTTGATCACATCCCACTGGAGGTGCCCAAAAAGATCCGAAGCTCCTAGCAGCTCTAGAAATGACGTCAGAACTGCACGTTGAGCGTCACCATATTCCGTAGTATTGTAACCACGCGTCCGCGGTAGCGCGGTTAATTGTTCACCGATGGAAGTTTTGCCGAAATCATTAACGTTTTCCTGTTGATCACATCCCACTGGAGGTGCCCAAAAAGATCCGAAGCTCCTAGCAGCTCTAGAAATGACGTCAGAACTGCACGTTGAGCGTCACCATATTCCGTAGTATTGTAACCACGCGTCCGCGGTAGCGCGGTTAATTGTTCACCGATGGAAGTTTTGCCGAAATCATAACGTTTTCCTGTTGATCACATCCCACTGGAGGTGCCCAAAAAGATCCGAAGCTCCTAGCAGCTCTAGAAATGACGTCAGAACTGCACGTTGAGCGTCACCATATTCCGTAGTATTGTAACCACGCGTCCGCGGTAGCGCGGTTAATTGTTCACCGATGGAAGTTTTGCCGAAATCATAACGTTTTCCTGTTGATCACATCCCACTGGAGGTGCCCAAAAAGATCCGAAGCTCCTAGCAGCTCTAGAAATGACGTCAGAACTGCACGTTGAGCGTCACCATATTCCGTAGTATTGTAACCACGCGTCCGCGGTAGCGCGGTTAATTGTTCACCGATGGAAGTTTTGCCGAAATCATAACGTTTTCCTGTTGATCACATCCCACTGGAGGTGCCCAAAAAGATCCGAAGCTCCTAGCAGCTCTAGAAATGACGTCAGAACTGCACGTTGAGCGTCACCATATTCCGTAGTATTGTAACCACGCGTCCGCGGTAGCGCGGTTAATTGTTCACCGATGGAAGTTTTGCCGAAATCATAACGTTTTCCTGTTGATCACATCCCACTGGAGGTGCCCAAAAAGATCCGAAGCTCCTAGCAGCTCTAGAAATGACGTCAGAACTGCACGTTGAGCGTCACCATATTCCGTAGTATTGTAACCACGCGTCCGCGGTAGCGCGGTTAATTGTTCACCGATGGAAGTTTTGCCGAAATCATAACGTTTTCCTGTTGATCACATCCCACTGGAGGTGCCCAAAAAGATCCGAAGCTCCTAGCAGCTCTAGAAATGACGTCAGAACTGCACGTTGAGCGTCACCATATTCCGTAGTATTGTAACCACGCGTCCGCGGTAGCGCGGTTAATTGTTCACCGATGGAAGTTTTGCCGAAATCATAACGTTTTCCTGTTGATCACATCCCACTGGAGGTGCCCAAAAAGATCCGAAGCTCCTAGCAGCTCTAGAAATGACGTCAGAACTGCACGTTGAGCGTCACCATATTCCGTAGTATTGTAACCACGCGTCCGCGGTAGCGCGGTTAATTGTTCACCGATGGAAGTTTTGCCGAAATCATAACGTTTTCCTGTTGATCACATCCCACTGGAGGTGCCCAAAAAGATCCGAAGCTCCTAGCAGCTCTAGAAATGACGTCAGAACTGCACGTTGAGCGTCACCATATTCCGTAGTATTGTAACCACGCGTCCGCGGTAGCGCGGTTAATTGTTCACCGATGGAAGTTTTGCCGAAATCATAACGTTTTCCTGTTGATCACATCCCACTGGAGGTGCCCAAAAAGATCCGAAGCTCCTAGCAGCTCTAGAAATGACGTCAGAACTGCACGTTGAGCGTCACCATATTCCGTAGTATTGTAACCACGCGTCCGCGGTAGCGCGGTTAATTGTTCACCGATGGAAGTTTTGCCGAAATCATACGTTTTCCTGTTGATCACATCCCACTGGAGGTGCCCAAAAAGATCCGAAGCTCCTAGCAGCTCTAGAAATGACGTCAGAACTGCACGTTGAGCGTCACCATATTCCGTAGTATTGTAACCACGCGTCCGCGGTAGCGCGGTTAATTGTTCACCGATGGAAGTTTTGCCGAAATCATAACGTTTTCCTGTTGATCACATCCCACTGGAGGTGCCCAAAAAGATCCGAAGCTCCTAGCAGCTCTAGAAATGACGTCAGAACTGCACGTTGAGCGTCACCATATTCCGTAGTATTGTAACCACGCGTCCGCGGTAGCGCGGTTAATTGTTCACCGATGGAAGTTTTGCCGAAATCATAACGTTTTCCTGTTGATCACATCCCACTGGAGGTGCCCAAAAAGATCCGAAGCTCCTAGCAGCTCTAGAAATGACGTCAGAACTGCACGTTGAGCGTCACCATATTCCGTAGTATTGTAACCACGCGTCCGCGGTAGCGCGGTTAATTGTTCACCGATGGAAGTTTTGCCGAAATCATAACGTTTTCCTGTTGATCACATCCCACTGGAGGTGCCCAAAAAGATCCGAAGCTCCTAGCAGCTCTAGAAATGACGTCAGAACTGCACGTTGAGCGTCACCATATTCCGTAGTATTGTAACCACGCGTCCGCGGTAGCGCGGTTAATTGTTCACCGATGGAAGTTTTGCCGAAATCATAACGTTTTCCTGTTGATCACATCCCACTGGAGGTGCCCAAAAAGATCCGAAGCTCCTAGCAGCTCTAGAAATGACGTCAGAACTGCACGTTGAGCGTCACCATATTCCGTAGTATTGTAACCACGCGTCCGCGGTAGCGCGGTTAATTGTTCACCGATGGAAGTTTTGCCGAAATCATAACGTTTTCCTGTTGATCACATCCCACTGGAGGTGCCCAAAAAGATCCGAAGCTCCTAGCAGCTCTAGAAATGACGTCAGAACTGCACGTTGAGCGTCACCATATTCCGTAGTATTGTAACCACGCGTCCGCGGTAGCGCGGTTAATTGTTCACCGATGGAAGTTTTGCCGAAATCATAACGTTTTCCTGTTGATCACATCCCACTGGAGGTGCCCAAAAAGATCCGAAGCTCCTAGCAGCTCTAGAAATGACGTCAGAACTGCACGTTGAGCGTCACCATATTCCGTAGTATTGTAACCACGCGTCCGCGGTAGCGCGGTTAATTGTTCACCGATGGAAGTTTTGCCGAAATCATAACGTTTTCCTGTTGATCACATCCCACTGGAGGTGCCCAAAAAGATCCGAAGCTCCTAGCAGCTCTAGAAATGACGTCAGAACTGCACGTTGAGCGTCACCATATTCCGTAGTATTGTAACCACGCGTCCGCGGTAGCGCGGTTAATTGTTCACCGATGGAAGTTTTGCCGAAATCATAACGTTTTCCTGTTGATCACATCCCACTGGAGGTGCCCAAAAAGATCCGAAGCTCCTAGCAGCTCTAGAAATGACGTCAGAACTGCACGTTGAGCGTCACCATATTCCGTAGTATTGTAACCACGCGTCCGCGGTAGCGCGGTTAATTGTTCACCGATGGAAGTTTTGCCGAAATCATAACGTTTTCCTGTTGATCACATCCCACTGGAGGTGCCCAAAAAGATCCGAAGCTCCTAGCAGCTCTAGAAATGACGTCAGAACTGCACGTTGAGCGTCACCATATTCCGTAGTATTGTAACCACGCGTCCGCGGTAGCGCGGTTAATTGTTCACCGATGGAAGTTTTGCCGAAATCATAACGTTTTCCTGTTGATCACATCCCACTGGAGGTGCCCAAAAAGATCCGAAGCTCCTAGCAGCTCTAGAAATGACGTCAGAACTGCACGTTGAGCGTCACCATATTCCGTAGTATTG
This sequence comes from Pecten maximus, assembly GCF_902652985.1. Taxonomy (NCBI): domain Eukaryota; kingdom Metazoa; phylum Mollusca; class Bivalvia; order Pectinida; family Pectinidae; genus Pecten; species Pecten maximus. The sequence continues at coordinate 28,914 of NW_022979330.1, forward strand.
TAACCACGCGTCCGCGGTAGCGCGGTTAATTGTTCACCGATGGAAGTTTTGCCGAAATCATAACGTTTTCCTGTTGATCACATCCCACTGGAGGTGCCCAAAAAGATCCGAAGCTCCTAGCAGCTCTAGAAATGACGTCAGAACTGCACGTTGAGCGTCACCATATTCCGTAGTATTGTAACCACGCGTCCGCGGTAGCGCGGTTAATTGTTCACCGATGGAAGTTTTGCCGAAATCATAACGTTTTCCTGTTGATCACATCCCACTGGAGGTGCCCAAAAAGATCCGAAGCTCCTAGCAGCTCTAGAAATGACGTCAGAACTGCACGTTGAGCGTCACCATATTCCGTAGTATTGTAACCACGCGTCCGCGGTAGCGCGGTTAATTGTTCACCGATGGAAGTTTTGCCGAAATCATAACGTTTTCCTGTTGATCACATCCCACTGGAGGTGCCCAAAAAGATCCGAAGCTCCTAGCAGCTCTAGAAATGACGTCAGAACTGCACGTTGAGCGTCACCATATTCCGTAGTATTGTAACCACGCGTCCGCGGTAGCGCTGGTTAATTGTTCACCGATGGAAGTTTTGCCGAAATCATAACGTTTTCCTGTTGATCACATCCCACTGGAGGTGCCCAAAAAGATCCGAAGCTCCTAGCAGCTCTAGAAATGACGTCAGAACTGCACGTTGAGCGTCACCATATTCCGTAGTATTGTAACCACGCGTCCGCGGTAGCGCGGTTAATTGTTCACCGATGGAAGTTTTGCCGAAATCATAACGTTTTCCTGTTGATCACATCCCACTGGAGGTGCCCAAAAAGATCCGAAGCTCCTAGCAGCTCTAGAAATGACGTCAGAACTGCACGTTGAGCGTCACCATATTCCGTAGTATTGTAACCACGCGTCCGCGGTAGCGCGGTTAATTGTTCACCGATGGAAGTTTTGCCGAAATCATAACGTTTTCCTGTTGATCACATCCCACTGGAGGTGCCCAAAAAGATCCGAAGCTCCTAGCAGCTCTAGAAATGACGTCAGAACTGCACGTTGAGCGTCACCATATTCCGTAGTATTGTAACCACGCGTCCGCGGTAGCGCGGTTAATTGTTCACCGATGGAAGTTTTGCCGAAATCATAACGTTTTCCTGTTGATCACATCCCACTGGAGGTGCCCAAAAAGATCCGAAGCTCCTAGCAGCTCTAGAAATGACGTCAGAACTGCACGTTGAGCGTCACCATATTCCGTAGTATTGTAACCACGCGTCCGCGGTAGCGCGGTTAATTGTTCACCGATGGAAGTTTTGCCGAAATCATAACGTTTTCCTGTTGATCACATCCCACTGGAGGTGCCCAAAAAGATCCGAAGCTCCTAGCAGCTCTAGAAATGACGTCAGAACTGCACGTTGAGCGTCACCATATTCCGTAGTATTGTAACCACGCGTCCGCGGTAGCGCGGTTAATTGTTCACCGATGGAAGTTTTGCCGAAATCATAACGTTTTCCTGTTGATCACATCCCACTGGAGGTGCCCAAAAAGATCCGAAGCTCCTAGCAGCTCTAGAAATGACGTCAGAACTGCACGTTGAGCGTCACCATATTCCGTAGTATTGTAACCACGCGTCCGCGGTAGCGCGGTTAATTGTTCACCGATGGAAGTTTTGCCGAAATCATTACGTTTTCCTGTTGATCACATCCCACTGGAGGTGCCCAAAAAGATCCGAAGCCCCCTAGCAGCTCTAGAAATGACGTCAGAACTGCACGTTGAGCGTCACCATATTCCGTAGTATTGTAACCACGCGTCCGCGGTAGCGCGGTTAATTGTTCACCGATGGAAGTTTTGCCGAAATCATAACGTTTTCCTGTTGATCACATCCCACTGGAGGTGCCCAAAAAGATCCGAAGCTCCTAGCAGCTCTAGAAATGACGTCAGAACTGCACGTTGAGCGTCACCATATTCCGTAGTATTGTAACCACGCGTCCGCGGTAGCGCGGTTAATTGTTCACCGATGGAAGTTTTGCCGAAATCATAACGTTTTCCTGTTGATCACATCCCACTGGAGGTGCCCAAAAAGATCCGAAGCTCCTAGCAGCTCTAGAAATGACGTCAGAACTGCACGTTGAGCGTCACCATATTCCGTAGTATTGTAACCACGCGTCCGCGGTAGCGCGGTTAATTGTTCACCGATGGAAGTTTTGCCGAAATCATAACGTTTTCCTGTTGATCACATCCCACTGGAGGTGCCCAAAAAGATCCGAAGCTCCTAGCAGCTCTAGAAATGACGTCAGAACTGCACGTTGAGCGTCACCATATTCCGTAGTATTGTAACCACGCGTCCGCGGTAGCGCGGTTAATTGTTCACCGATGGAAGTTTTGCCGAAATCATAACGTTTTCCTGTTGATCACATCCCACTGGAGGTGCCCAAAAAGATCCGAAGCTCCTAGCAGCTCTAGAAATGACGTCAGAACTGCACGTTGAGCGTCACCATATTCCGTAGTATTGTAACCACGCGTCCGCGGTAGCGCGGTTAATTGTTCACCGATGGAAGTTTTGCCGAAATCATAACGTTTTCCTGTTGATCACATCCCACTGGAGGTGCCCAAAAAGATCCGAAGCTCCTAGCAGCTCTAGAAATGACGTCAGAACTGCACGTTGAGCGTCACCATATTCCGTAGTATTGTAACCACGCGTCCGCGGTAGCGCGGTTAATTGTTCATCGATGGAAGTTTTGCCGGAATGAGCAGGTTTTCCTGTTTATTACATCCCACTGGAAGTGCCCAAAAAGATCCGAACCTCCTAGTTGCTCTAGAAATGACGTCAGAACTGCACGGTGTGCGTCACCATATTCCGTAGTATTGTAACCTCGCTACAGCGGACGCGCGGTTAATTGTTCACCGAAGGAAGTTTTGCCGGAATGAGCAGGTTTTCCTGTTAATCACATCCCACTTGAGGAGCCCAAAAAGATCCGAACCTCCTATCAGCTCTAGAAATGACGTAAGAACTGCACGATGAGCGTCACCATATTGCGTAGTATTGTAACCACGCTACAGCGGACGCGTGGTTAATTGTTCACCGATGGAAGTTTTGCCGCAATGAGCAGGTTTTCCTGTTTATTACATCCCATTGGAGGTGCCGAAAAAGACCCGAACCTCCTCGCAGCTTTAGAAATGACGTCAGAACTGCACGGTGTGCGTCACCATATTCTGTAGTATTGTAACCACGCGTCCGCGGTAGCGCGGTTAATTGTTCACCGATGGAAGTTTTGCCGAAATCATAACGTTTTCCTGTTGATCACATCCCACTGGAGGTGCCCAAAAAGATCCGAAGCTCCTAGCAGCTCTAGAAATGACGTCAGAACTGCACGTTGAGCGTCACCATATTCCGTAGTATTGTAACCACGCGTCCGCGGTAGCGCGGTTAATTGTTCACCGATGGAAGTTTTGCCGAAATCATACGTTTTCCTGTTGATCACATCCCACTGGAGGTGCCCAAAAAGATCCGAAGCTCCTAGCAGCTCTAGAAATGACGTCAGAACTGCACGTTGAGCGTCACCATATTCCGTAGTATTGTAACCACGCGTCCGCGGTAGCGCGGTTAATTGTTCACCGATGGAAGTTTTGCCGAAATCATAACGTTTTCCTGTTGATCACATCCCACTGGAGGTGCCCAAAAAGATCCGAAGCTCCTAGCAGCTCTAGAAATGACGTCAGAACTGCACGTTGAGCGTCACCATATTCCGTAGTATTGTAACCACGCGTCCGCGGTAGCGCGGTTAATTGTTCACCGATGGAAGTTTTGCCGAAATCATAACGTTTTCCTGTTGATCACATCCCACTGGAGGTGCCCAAAAAGATCCGAAGCTCCTAGCAGCTCTAGAAATGACGTCAGAACTGCACGTTGAGCGTCACCATATTCCGTAGTATTGTAACCACGCGTCCGCGGTAGCGCGGTTAATTGTTCACCGATGGAAGTTTTGCCGAAATCATAACGTTTTCCTGTTGATCACATCCCACTGGAGGTGCCCAAAAAGATCCGAAGCTCCTAGCAGCTCTAGAAATGACGTCAGAACTGCACGTTGAGCGTCACCATATTCCGTAGTATTGTAACCACGCGTCCGCGGTAGCGCGGTTAATTGTTCACCGATGGAAGTTTTGCCGAAATCATAACGTTTTCCTGTTGATCACATCCCACTGGAGGTGCCCAAAAAGATCCGAAGCTCCTAGCAGCTCTAGAAATGACGTCAGAACTGCACGTTGAGCGTCACCATATTCCGTAGTATTGTAACCACGCGTCCGCGGTAGCGCGGTTAATTGTTCACCGATGGAAGTTTTGCCGAAATCATAACGTTTTCCTGTTGATCACATCCCACTGGAGGTGCCCAAAAAGATCCGAAGCTCCTAGCAGCTCTAGAAATGACGTCAGAACTGCACGTTGAGCGTCACCATATTCCGTAGTATTGTAACCACGCGTCCGCGGTAGCGCGGTTAATTGTTCACCGATGGAAGTTTTGCCGAAATCATAACGTTTTCCTGTTGATCACATCCCACTGGAGGTGCCCAAAAAGATCCGAAGCTCCTAGCAGCTCTAGAAATGACGTCAGAACTGCACGTTGAGCGTCACCATATTCCGTAGTATTGTAACCACGCGTCCGCGGTAGCGCGGTTAATTGTTCACCGATGGAAGTTTTGCCGAAATCATAACGTTTTCCTGTTGATCACATCCCACTGGAGGTGCCCAAAAAGATCCGAAGCTCCTAGCAGCTCTAGAAATGACGTCAGAACTGCACGTTGAGCGTCACCATATTCCGTAGTATTGTAACCACGCGTCCGCGGTAGCGCGGTTAATTGTTCACCGATGGAAGTTTTGCCGAAATCATAACGTTTTCCTGTTGATCACATCCCACTGGAGGTGCCCAAAAAGATCCGAAGCTCCTAGCAGCTCTAGAAATGACGTCAGAACTGCACGTTGAGCGTCACCATATTCCGTAGTATTGTAACCACGCGTCCGCGGTAGCGCGGTTAATTGTTCACCGATGGAAGTTTTGCCGAAATCATAACGTTTTCCTGTTGATCACATCCCACTGGAGGTGCCCAAAAAGATCCGAAGCTCCTAGCAGCTCTAGAAATGACGTCAGAACTGCACGTTGAGCGTCACCATATTCCGTAGTATTGTAACCACGCGTCCGCGGTAGCGCGGTTAATTGTTCACCGATGGAAGTTTTGCCGAAATCATAACGTTTTCCTGTTGATCACATCCCACTGGAGGTGCCCAAAAAGATCCGAAGCTCCTAGCAGCTCTAGAAATGACGTCAGAACTGCACGTTGAGCGTCACCATATTCCGTAGTATTGTAACCACGCGTCCGCGGTAGCGCGGTTAATTGTTCACCGATGGAAGTTTTGCCGAAATCATAACGTTTTCCTGTTGATCACATCCCACTGGAGGTGCCCAAAAAGATCCGAAGCTCCTAGCAGCTCTAGAAATGACGTCAGAACTGCACGTTGAGCGTCACCATATTCCGTAGTATTGTAACCACGCGTCCGCGGTAGCGCGGTTAATTGTTCACCGATGGAAGTTTTGCCGAAATCATAACGTTTTCCTGTTGATCACATCCCACTGGAGGTGCCCAAAAAGATCCGAAGCTCCTAGCAGCTCTAGAAATGACGTCAGAACTGCACGTTGAGCGTCACCATATTCCGTAGTATTGTAACCACGCGTCCGCGGTAGCGCGGTTAATTGTTCACCGATGGAAGTTTTGCCGAAATCATACGTTTTCCTGTTGATCACATCCCACTGGAGGTGCCCAAAAAGATCCGAAGCTCCTAGCAGCTCTAGAAATGACGTCAGAACTGCACGTTGAGCGTCACCATATTCCGTAGTATTGTAACCACGCGTCCGCGGTAGCGCGGTTAATTGTTCACCGATGGAAGTTTTGCCGAAATCATACGTTTTCCTGTTGATCACATCCCACTGGAGGTGCCCAAAAAGATCCGAAGCTCCTAGCAGCTCTAGAAATGACGTCAGAACTGCACGTTGAGCGTCACCATATTCCGTAGTATTGTAACCACGCGTCCGCGGTAGCGCGGTTAATTGTTCACCGATGGAAGTTTTGCCGAAATCATTACGTTTTCCTGTTGATCACATCCCACTGGAGGTGCCCAAAAAGATCCGAAGCTCCTAGCAGCTCTAGAAATGACGTCAGAACTGCACGTTGAGCGTCACCATATTCCGTAGTATTGTAACCACGCGTCCGCGGTAGCGCGGTTAATTGTTCACCGATGGAAGTTTTGCCGAAATCATTACGTTTTCCTGTTGATCACATCCCACTGGAGGTGCCCAAAAAGATCCGAAGCTCCTAGCAGCTCTAGAAATGACGTCAGAACTGCACGTTGAGCGTCACCATATTCCGTAGTATTGTAACCACGCGTCCGCGGTAGCGCGGTTAATTGTTCACCGATGGAAGTTTTGCCGAAATCATAACGTTTTCCTGTTGATCACATCCCACTGGAGGTGCCCAAAAAGATCCGAAGCTCCTAGCAGCTCTAGAAATGACGTCAGAACTGCACGTTGAGCGTCACCATATTCCGTAGTATTGTAACCACGCGTCCGCGGTAGCGCGGTTAATTGTTCACCGATGGAAGTTTTGCCGAAATCATACGTTTTCCTGTTGATCACATCCCACTGGAGGTGCCCAAAAAGATCCGAAGCTCCTAGCAGCTCTAGAAATGACGTCAGAACTGCACGTTGAGCGTCACCATATTCCGTAGTATTGTAACCACGCGTCCGCGGTAGCGCGGTTAATTGTTCACCGATGGAAGTTTTGCCGAAATCATAACGTTTTCCTGTTGATCACATCCCACTGGAGGTGCCCAAAAAGATCCGAAGCTCCTAGCAGCTCTAGAAATGACGTCAGAACTGCACGTTGAGCGTCACCATATTCCGTAGTATTGTAACCACGCGTCCGCGGTAGCGCGGTTAATTGTTCACCGATGGAAGTTTTGCCGAAATCATTAACGTTTTCCTGTTGATCACATCCCACTGGAGGTGCCCAAAAAGATCCGAAGCTCCTAGCAGCTCTAGAAATGACGTCAGAACTGCACGTTGAGCGTCACCATATTCCGTAGTATTGTAACCACGCGTCCGCGGTAGCGCGGTTAATTGTTCACCGATGGAAGTTTTGCCGAAATCATAACGTTTTCCTGTTGATCACATCCCACTGGAGGTGCCCAAAAAGATCCGAAGCTCCTAGCAGCTCTAGAAATGACGTCAGAACTGCACGTTGAGCGTCACCATATTCCGTAGTATTGTAACCACGCGTCCGCGGTAGCGCGGTTAATTGTTCACCGATGGAAGTTTTGCCGAAATCATAACGTTTTCCTGTTGATCACATCCCACTGGAGGTGCCCAAAAAGATCCGAAGCTCCTAGCAGCTCTAGAAATGACGTCAGAACTGCACGTTGAGCGTCACCATATTCCGTAGTATTGTAACCACGCGTCCGCGGTAGCGTGGTTAATTGTTCACCGATGGAAGTTTTGCCGAAATCATAACGTTTTCCTGTTGATCACATCCCACTGGAGGTGCCCAAAAAGATCCGAAGCTCCTAGCAGCTCTAGAAATGACGTCAGAACTGCACGTTGAGCGTCACCATATTCCGTAGTATTGTAACCACGCGTCCGCGGTAGCGCGGTTAATTGTTCACCGATGGAAGTTTTGCCGAAATCATAACGTTTTCCTGTTGATCACATCCCACTGGAGGTGCCCAAAAAGATCCGAAGCTCCTAGCAGCTCTAGAAATGACGTCAGAACTGCACGTTGAGCGTCACCATATTCCGTAGTATTGTAACCACGCGTCCGCGGTAGCGCGGTTAATTGTTCACCGATGGAAGTTTTGCCGAAATCATAACGTTTTCCTGTTGATCACATCCCACTGGAGGTGCCCAAAAAGATCCGAAGCTCCTAGCAGCTCTAGAAATGACGTCAGAACTGCACGTTGAGCGTCACCATATTCCGTAGTATTGTAACCACGCGTCCGCGGTAGCGCGGTTAATTGTTCACCGATGGAAGTTTTGCCGAAATCATAACGTTTTCCTGTTGATCACATCCCACTGGAGGTGCCCAAAAAGATCCGAAGCTCCTAGCAGCTCTAGAAATGACGTCAGAACTGCACGTTGAGCGTCACCATATTCCGTAGTATTGTAACCACGCGTCCGCGGTAGCGCGGTTAATTGTTCACCGATGGAAGTTTTGCCGAAATCATACGTTTTCCTGTTGATCACATCCCACTGGAGGTGCCCAAAAAGATCCGAAGCTCCTAGCAGCTCTAGAAATGACGTCAGAACTGCACGTTGAGCGTCACCATATTCCGTAGTATTGTAACCACGCGTCCGCGGTAGCGCGGTTAATTGTTCACCGATGGAAGTTTTGCCGAAATCATTACGTTTTCCTGTTGATCACATCCCACTGGAGGTGCCCAAAAAGATCCGAAGCTCCTAGCAGCTCTAGAAATGACGTCAGAACTGCACGTTGAGCGTCACCATATTCCGTAGTATTGTAACCACGCGTCCGCGGTAGCGCGGTTAATTGTTCACCGATGGAAGTTTTGCCGAAATCATAACGTTTTCCTGTTGATCACATCCCACTGGAGGTGCCCAAAAAGATCCGAAGCTCCTAGCAGCTCTAGAAATGACGTCAGAACTGCACGTTGAGCGTCACCATATTCCGTAGTATTGTAACCACGCGTCCGCGGTAGCGCGGTTAATTGTTCACCGATGGAAGTTTTGCCGAAATCATAACGTTTTCCTGTTGATCACATCCCACTGGAGGTGCCCAAAAAGATCCGAAGCTCCTAGCAGCTCTAGAAATGACGTCAGAACTGCACGTTGAGCGTCACCATATTCCGTAGTATTGTAACCACGCGTCCGCGGTAGCGCGGTTAATTGTTCACCGATGGAAGTTTTGCCGAAATCATAACGTTTTCCTGTTGATCACATCCCACTGGAGGTGCCCAAAAAGATCCGAAGCTCCTAGCAGCTCTAGAAATGACGTCAGAACTGCACGTTGAGCGTCACCATATTCCGTAGTATTGTAACCACGCGTCCGCGGTAGCGCTGGTTAATTGTTCACCGATGGAAGTTTTGCCGAAATCATAACGTTTTCCTGTTGATCACATCCCACTGGAGGTGCCCAAAAAGATCCGAAGCTCCTAGCAGCTCTAGAAATGACGTCAGAACTGCACGTTGAGCGTCACCATATTCCGTAGTATTGTAACCACGCGTCCGCGGTAGCGCGGTTAATTGTTCACCGATGGAAGTTTTGCCGAAATCATAACGTTTTCCTGTTGATCACATCCCACTGGAGGTGCCCAAAAAGATCCGAAGCTCCTAGCAGCTCTAGAAATGACGTCAGAACTGCACGTTGAGCGTCACCATATTCCGTAGTATTGTAACCACGCGTCCGCGGTAGCGCGGTTAATTGTTCACCGATGGAAGTTTTGCCGAAATCATAACGTTTTCCTGTTGATCACATCCCACTGGAGGTGCCCAAAAAGATCCGAAGCTCCTAGCAGCTCTAGAAATGACGTCAGAACTGCACGTTGAGCGTCACCATATTCCGTAGTATTGTAACCACGCGTCCGCGGTAGCGCGGTTAATTGTTCACCGATGGAAGTTTTGCCGAAATCATAACGTTTTCCTGTTGATCACATCCCACTGGAGGTGCCCAAAAAGATCCGAAGCTCCTAGCAGCTCTAGAAATGACGTCAGAACTGCACGTTGAGCGTCACCATATTCCGTAGTATTGTAACCACGCGTCCGCGGTAGCGCGGTTAATTGTTCACCGATGGAAGTTTTGCCGAAATCATAACGTTTTCCTGTTGATCACATCCCACTGGAGGTGCCCAAAAAGATCCGAAGCTCCTAGCAGCTCTAGAAATGACGTCAGAACTGCACGTTGAGCGTCACCATATTCCGTAGTATTGTAACCACGCGTCCGCGGTAGCGCGGTTAATTGTTCACCGATGGAAGTTTTGCCGAAATCATAACGTTTTCCTGTTGATCACATCCCACTGGAGGTGCCCAAAAAGATCCGAAGCTCCTAGCAGCTCTAGAAATGACGTCAGAACTGCACGTTGAGCGTCACCATATTCCGTAGTATTGTAACCACGCGTCCGCGGTAGCGTGGTTAATTGTTCACCGATGGAAGTTTTGCCGAAATCATAACGTTTTCCTGTTGATCACATCCCACTGGAGGTGCCCAAAAAGATCCGAAGCTCCTAGCAGCTCTAGAAATGACGTCAGAACTGCACGTTGAGCGTCACCATATTCCGTAGTATTGTAACCACGCGTCCGCGGTAGCGCGGTTAATTGTTCACCGATGGAAGTTTTGCCGAAATCATAACGTTTTCCTGTTGATCACATCCCACTGGAGGTGCCCAAAAAGATCCGAAGCTCCTAGCAGCTCTAGAAATGACGTCAGAACTGCACGTTGAGCGTCACCATATTCCGTAGTATTGTAACCACGCGTCCGCGGTAGCGCGGTTAATTGTTCACCGATGGAAGTTTTGCCGAAATCATACGTTTTCCTGTTGATCACATCCCACTGGAGGTGCCCAAAAAGATCCGAAGCTCCTAGCAGCTCTAGAAATGACGTCAGAACTGCACGTTGAGCGTCACCATATTCCGTAGTATTGTAACCACGCGTCCGCGGTAGCGCGGTTAATTGTTCACCGATGGAAGTTTTGCCGAAATCATAACGTTTTCCTGTTGATCACATCCCACTGGAGGTGCCCAAAAAGATCCGAAGCTCCTAGCAGCTCTAGAAATGACGTCAGAACTGCACGTTGAGCGTCACCATATTCCGTAGTATTGTAACCACGCGTCCGCGGTAGCGCGGTTAATTGTTCACCGATGGAAGTTTTGCCGAAATCATAACGTTTTCCTGTTGATCACATCCCACTGGAGGTGCCCAAAAAGATCCGAAGCTCCTAGCAGCTCTAGAAATGACGTCAGAACTGCACGTTGAGCGTCACCATATTCCGTAGTATTGTAACCACGCGTCCGCGGTAGCGCGGTTAATTGTTCACCGATGGAAGTTTTGCCGAAATCATAACGTTTTCCTGTTGATCACATCCCACTGGAGGTGCCCAAAAAGATCCGAAGCTCCTAGCAGCTCTAGAAATGACGTCAGAACTGCACGTTGAGCGTCACCATATTCCGTAGTATTGTAACCACGCGTCCGCGGTAGCGCGGTTAATTGTTCACCGATGGAAGTTTTGCCGAAATCATAACGTTTTCCTGTTGATCACATCCCACTGGAGGTGCCCAAAAAGATCCGAAGCTCCTAGCAGCTCTAGAAATGACGTCAGAACTGCACGTTGAGCGTCACCATATTCCGTAGTATTGTAACCACGCGTCCGCGGTAGCGCGGTTAATTGTTCACCGATGGAAGTTTTGCCGAAATCATAACGTTTTCCTGTTGATCACATCCCACTGGAGGTGCCCAAAAAGATCCGAAGCTCCTAGCAGCTCTAGAAATGACGTCAGAACTGCACGTTGAGCGTCACCATATTCCGTAGTATTGTAACCACGCGTCCGCGGTAGCGCGGTTAATTGTTCACCGATGGAAGTTTTGCCGAAATCATTAACGTTTTCCTGTTGATCACATCCCACTGGAGGTGCCCAAAAAGATCCGAAGCTCCTAGCAGCTCTAGAAATGACGTCAGAACTGCACGTTGAGCGTCACCATATTCCGTAGTATTGTAACCACGCGTCCGCGGTAGCGTGGTTAATTGTTCACCGATGGAAGTTTTGCCGAAATCATAACGTTTTCCTGTTGATCACATCCCACTGGAGGTGCCCAAAAAGATCCGAAGCTCCTAGCAGCTCTAGAAATGACGTCAGAACTGCACGTTGAGCGTCACCATATTCCGTAGTATTGTAACCACGCGTCCGCGGTAGCGTGGTTAATTGTTCACCGATGGAAGTTTTGCCGAAATCATAACGTTTTCCTGTTGATCACATCCCACTGGAGGTGCCCAAAAAGATCCGAAGCTCCTAGCAGCTCTAGAAATGACGTCAGAACTGCACGTTGAGCGTCACCATATTCCGTAGTATTGTAACCACGCGTCCGCGGTAGCGCGGTTAATTGTTCACCGATGGAAGTTTTGCCGAAATCATAACGTTTTCCTGTTGATCACATCCCACTGGAGGTGCCCAAAAAGATCCGAAGCTCCTAGCAGCTCTAGAAATGACGTCAGAACTGCACGTTGAGCGTCACCATATTCCGTAGTATTGTAACCACGCGTCCGCGGTAGCGCGGTTAATTGTTCACCGATGGAAGTTTTGCCGAAATCATAACGTTTTCCTGTTGATCACATCCCACTGGAGGTGCCCAAAAAGATCCGAAGCTCCTAGCAGCTCTAGAAATGACGTCAGAACTGCACGTTGAGCGTCACCATATTCCGTAGTATTGTAACCACGCGTCCGCGGTAGCGCGGTTAATTGTTCACCGATGGAAGTTTTGCCGAAATCATTACGTTTTCCTGTTGATCACATCCCACTGGAGGTGCCCAAAAAGATCCGAAGCTCCTAGCAGCTCTAGAAATGACGTCAGAACTGCACGTTGAGCGTCACCATATTCCGTAGTATTGTAACCACGCGTCCGCGGTAGCGCGGTTAATTGTTCACCGATGGAAGTTTTGCCGAAATCATAACGTTTTCCTGTTGATCACATCCCACTGGAGGTGCCCAAAAAGATCCGAAGCTCCTAGCAGCTCTAGAAATGACGTCAGAACTGCACGTTGAGCGTCACCATATTCCGTAGTATTGTAACCACGCGTCCGCGGTAGCGCGGTTAATTGTTCACCGATGGAAGTTTTGCCGAAATCATAACGTTTTCCTGTTGATCACATCCCACTGGAGGTGCCCAAAAAGATCCGAAGCTCCTAGCAGCTCTAGAAATGACGTCAGAACTGCACGTTGAGCGTCACCATATTCCGTAGTATTGTAACCACGCGTCCGCGGTAGCGCGGTTAATTGTTCACCGATGGAAGTTTTGCCGAAATCATACGTTTTCCTGTTGATCACATCCCACTGGAGGTGCCCAAAAAGATCCGAAGCTCCTAGCAGCTCTAGAAATGACGTCAGAACTGCACGTTGAGCGTCACCATATTCCGTAGTATTGTAACCACGCGTCCGCGGTAGCGCGGTTAATTGTTCACCGATGGAAGTTTTGCCGAAATCATAACGTTTTCCTGTTGATCACATCCCACTGGAGGTGCCCAAAAAGATCCGAAGCTCCTAGCAGCTCTAGAAATGACGTCAGAACTGCACGTTGAGCGTCACCATATTCCGTAGTATTGTAACCACGCGTCCGCGGTAGCGCGGTTAATTGTTCACCGATGGAAGTTTTGCCGAAATCATTACGTTTTCCTGTTGATCACATCCCACTGGAGGTGCCCAAAAAGATCCGAAGCTCCTAGCAGCTCTAGAAATGACGTCAGAACTGCACGTTGAGCGTCACCATATTCCGTAGTATTGTAACCACGCGTCCGCGGTAGCGCGGTTAATTGTTCACCGATGGAAGTTTTGCCGAAATCATACGTTTTCCTGTTGATCACATCCCACTGGAGGTGCCCAAAAAGATCCGAAGCTCCTAGCAGCTCTAGAAATGACGTCAGAACTGCACGTTGAGCGTCACCATATTCCGTAGTATTGTAACCACGCGTCCGCGGTAGCGCGGTTAATTGTTCACCGATGGAAGTTTTGCCGAAATCATAACGTTTTCCTGTTGATCACATCCCACTGGAGGTGCCCAAAAAGATCCGAAGCTCCTAGCAGCTCTAGAAATGACGTCAGAACTGCACGTTGAGCGTCACCATATTCCGTAGTATTGTAACCACGCGTCCGCGGTAGCGCGGTTAATTGTTCACCGATGGAAGTTTTGCCGAAATCATTACGTTTTCCTGTTGATCACATCCCACTGGAGGTGCCCAAAAAGATCCGAAGCTCCTAGCAGCTCTAGAAATGACGTCAGAACTGCACGTTGAGCGTCACCATATTCCGTAGTATTGTAACCACGCGTCCGCGGTAGCGCGGTTAATTGTTCACCGATGGAAGTTTTGCCGAAATCATAACGTTTTCCTGTTGATCACATCCCACTGGAGGTGCCCAAAAAGATCCGAAGCTCCTAGCAGCTCTAGAAATGACGTCAGAACTGCACGTTGAGCGTCACCATATTCCGTAGTATTGTAACCACGCGTCCGCGGTAGCGCGGTTAATTGTTCACCGATGGAAGTTTTGCCGAAATCATAACGTTTTCCTGTTGATCACATCCCACTGGAGGTGCCCAAAAAGATCCGAAGCTCCTAGCAGCTCTAGAAATGACGTCAGAACTGCACGTTGAGCGTCACCATATTCCGTAGTATTGTAACCACGCGTCCGCGGTAGCGCGGTTAATTGTTCACCGATGGAAGTTTTGCCGAAATCATAACGTTTTCCTGTTGATCACATCCCACTGGAGGTGCCCAAAAAGATCCGAAGCTCCTAGCAGCTCTAGAAATGACGTCAGAACTGCACGTTGAGCGTCACCATATTCCGTAGTATTGTAACCACGCGTCCGCGGTAGCGCGGTTAATTGTTCACCGATGGAAGTTTTGCCGAAATCATAACGTTTTCCTGTTGATCACATCCCACTGGAGGTGCCCAAAAAGATCCGAAGCTCCTAGCAGCTCTAGAAATGACGTCAGAACTGCACGTTGAGCGTCACCATATTCCGTAGTATTGTAACCACGCGTCCGCGGTAGCGCGGTTAATTGTTCACCGATGGAAGTTTTGCCGAAATCATAACGTTTTCCTGTTGATCACATCCCACTGGAGGTGCCCAAAAAGATCCGAAGCTCCTAGCAGCTCTAGAAATGACGTCAGAACTGCACGTTGAGCGTCACCATATTCCGTAGTATTGTAACCACGCGTCCGCGGTAGCGCGGTTAATTGTTCACCGATGGAAGTTTTGCCGAAATCATAACGTTTTCCTGTTGATCACATCCCACTGGAGGTGCCCAAAAAGATCCGAAGCTCCTAGCAGCTCTAGAAATGACGTCAGAACTGCACGTTGAGCGTCACCATATTCCGTAGTATTGTAACCACGCGTCCGCGGTAGCGCGGTTAATTGTTCACCGATGGAAGTTTTGCCGAAATCATAACGTTTTCCTGTTGATCACATCCCACTGGAGGTGCCCAAAAAGATCCGAAGCTCCTAGCAGCTCTAGAAATGACGTCAGAACTGCACGTTGAGCGTCACCATATTCCGTAGTATTGTAACCACGCGTCCGCGGTAGCGCGGTTAATTGTTCACCGATGGAAGTTTTGCCGAAATCATTACGTTTTCCTGTTGATCACATCCCACTGGAGGTGCCCAAAAAGATCCGAAGCTCCTAGCAGCTCTAGAAATGACGTCAGAACTGCACGTTGAGCGTCACCATATTCCGTAGTATTGTAACCACGCGTCCGCGGTAGCGCGGTTAATTGTTCACCGATGGAAGTTTTGCCGAAATCATAACGTTTTCCTGTTGATCACATCCCACTGGAGGTGCCCAAAAAGATCCGAAGCTCCTAGCAGCTCTAGAAATGACGTCAGAACTGCACGTTGAGCGTCACCATATTCCGTAGTATTGTAACCACGCGTCCGCGGTAGCGCGGTTAATTGTTCACCGATGGAAGTTTTGCCGAAATCATTACGTTTTCCTGTTGATCACATCCCACTGGAGGTGCCCAAAAAGATCCGAAGCTCCTAGCAGCTCTAGAAATGACGTCAGAACTGCACGTTGAGCGTCACCATATTCCGTAGTATTGTAACCACGCGTCCGCGGTAGCGCGGTTAATTGTTCACCGATGGAAGTTTTGCCGAAATCATAACGTTTTCCTGTTGATCACATCCCACTGGAGGTGCCCAAAAAGATCCGAAGCTCCTAGCAGCTCTAGAAATGACGTCAGAACTGCACGTTGAGCGTCACCATATTCCGTAGTATTGTAACCACGCGTCCGCGGTAGCGCGGTTAATTGTTCACCGATGGAAGTTTTGCCGAAATCATAACGTTTTCCTGTTGATCACATCCCACTGGAGGTGCCCAAAAAGATCCGAAGCTCCTAGCAGCTCTAGAAATGACGTCAGAACTGCACGTTGAGCGTCACCATATTCCGTAGTATTGTAACCACGCGTCCGCGGTAGCGCGGTTAATTGTTCACCGATGGAAGTTTTGCCGAAATCATAACGTTTTCCTGTTGATCACATCCCACTGGAGGTGCCCAAAAAGATCCGAAGCTCCTAGCAGCTCTAGAAATGACGTCAGAACTGCACGTTGAGCGTCACCATATTCCGTAGTATTGTAACCACGCGTCCGCGGTAGCGCGGTTAATTGTTCACCGATGGAAGTTTTGCCGAAATCATAACGTTTTCCTGTTGATCACATCCCACTGGAGGTGCCCAAAAAGATCCGAAGCTCCTAGCAGCTCTAGAAATGACGTCAGAACTGCACGTTGAGCGTCACCATATTCCGTAGTATTGTAACCACGCGTCCGCGGTAGCGCGGTTAATTGTTCACCGATGGAAGTTTTGCCGAAATCATAACGTTTTCCTGTTGATCACATCCCACTGGAGGTGCCCAAAAAGATCCGAAGCTCCTAGCAGCTCTAGAAATGACGTCAGAACTGCACGTTGAGCGTCACCATATTCCGTAGTATTGTAACCACGCGTCCGCGGTAGCGCGGTTAATTGTTCACCGATGGAAGTTTTGCCGAAATCATTACGTTTTCCTGTTGATCACATCCCACTGGAGGTGCCCAAAAAGATCCGAAGCTCCTAGCAGCTCTAGAAATGACGTCAGAACTGCACGTTGAGCGTCACCATATTCCGTAGTATTGTAACCACGCGTCCGCGGTAGCGCGGTTAATTGTTCACCGATGGAAGTTTTGCCGAAATCATTACGTTTTCCTGTTGATCACATCCCACTGGAGGTGCCCAAAAAGATCCGAAGCTCCTAGCAGCTCTAGAAATGACGTCAGAACTGCACGTTGAGCGTCACCATATTCCGTAGTATTGTAACCACGCGTCCGCGGTAGCGTGGTTAATTGTTCACCGATGGAAGTTTTGCCGAAATCATAACGTTTTCCTGTTGATCACATCCCACTGGAGGTGCCCAAAAAGATCCGAAGCTCCTAGCAGCTCTAGAAATGACGTCAGAACTGCACGTTGAGCGTCACCATATTCCGTAGTATTGTAACCACGCGTCCGCGGTAGCGCGGTTAATTGTTCACCGATGGAAGTTTTGCCGAAATCATACGTTTTCCTGTTGATCACATCCCACTGGAGGTGCCCAAAAAGATCCGAAGCTCCTAGCAGCTCTAGAAATGACGTCAGAACTGCACGTTGAGCGTCACCATATTCCGTAGTATTGTAACCACGCGTCCGCGGTAGCGCGGTTAATTGTTCACCGATGGAAGTTTTGCCGAAATCATAACGTTTTCCTGTTGATCACATCCCACTGGAGGTGCCCAAAAAGATCCGAAGCTCCTAGCAGCTCTAGAAATGACGTCAGAACTGCACGTTGAGCGTCACCATATTCCGTAGTATTGTAACCACGCGTCCGCGGTAGCGCGGTTAATTGTTCACCGATGGAAGTTTTGCCGAAATCATAACGTTTTCCTGTTGATCACATCCCACTGGAGGTGCCCAAAAAGATCCGAAGCTCCTAGCAGCTCTAGAAATGACGTCAGAACTGCACGTTGAGCGTCACCATATTCCGTAGTATTGTAACCACGCGTCCGCGGTAGCGCGGTTAATTGTTCACCGATGGAAGTTTTGCCGAAATCATTAACGTTTTCCTGTTGATCACATCCCACTGGAGGTGCCCAAAAAGATCCGAAGCTCCTAGCAGCTCTAGAAATGACGTCAGAACTGCACGTTGAGCGTCACCATATTCCGTAGTATTGTAACCACGCGTCCGCGGTAGCGCTGGTTAATTGTTCACCGATGGAAGTTTTGCCGAAATCATAACGTTTTCCTGTTGATCACATCCCACTGGAGGTGCCCAAAAAGATCCGAAGCTCCTAGCAGCTCTAGAAATGACGTCAGAACTGCACGTTGAGCGTCACCATATTCCGTAGTATTGTAACCACGCGTCCGCGGTAGCGCGGTTAATTGTTCACCGATGGAAGTTTTGCCGAAATCATAACGTTTTCCTGTTGATCACATCCCACTGGAGGTGCCCAAAAAGATCCGAAGCTCCTAGCAGCTCTAGAAATGACGTCAGAACTGCACGTTGAGCGTCACCATATTCCGTAGTATTGTAACCACGCGTCCGCGGTAGCGCGGTTAATTGTTCACCGATGGAAGTTTTGCCGAAATCATAACGTTTTCCTGTTGATCACATCCCACTGGAGGTGCCCAAAAAGATCCGAAGCTCCTAGCAGCTCTAGAAATGACGTCAGAACTGCACGTTGAGCGTCACCATATTCCGTAGTATTGTAACCACGCGTCCGCGGTAGCGCGGTTAATTGTTCACCGATGGAAGTTTTGCCGAAATCATAACGTTTTCCTGTTGATCACATCCCACTGGAGGTGCCCAAAAAGATCCGAAGCTCCTAGCAGCTCTAGAAATGACGTCAGAACTGCACGTTGAGCGTCACCATATTCCGTAGTATTGTAACCACGCGTCCGCGGTAGCGCGGTTAATTGTTCACCGATGGAAGTTTTGCCGAAATCATAACGTTTTCCTGTTGATCACATCCCACTGGAGGTGCCCAAAAAGATCCGAAGCTCCTAGCAGCTCTAGAAATGACGTCAGAACTGCACGTTGAGCGTCACCATATTCCGTAGTATTGTAACCACGCGTCCGCGGTAGCGCGGTTAATTGTTCACCGATGGAAGTTTTGCCGAAATCATAACGTTTTCCTGTTGATCACATCCCACTGGAGGTGCCCAAAAAGATCCGAAGCTCCTAGCAGCTCTAGAAATGACGTCAGAACTGCACGTTGAGCGTCACCATATTCCGTAGTATTGTAACCACGCGTCCGCGGTAGCGCGGTTAATTGTTCACCGATGGAAGTTTTGCCGAAATCATAACGTTTTCCTGTTGATCACATCCCACTGGAGGTGCCCAAAAAGATCCGAAGCTCCTAGCAGCTCTAGAAATGACGTCAGAACTGCACGTTGAGCGTCACCATATTCCGTAGTATTGTAACCACGCGTCCGCGGTAGCGCGGTTAATTGTTCACCGATGGAAGTTTTGCCGAAATCATACGTTTTCCTGTTGATCACATCCCACTGGAGGTGCCCAAAAAGATCCGAAGCTCCTAGCAGCTCTAGAAATGACGTCAGAACTGCACGTTGAGCGTCACCATATTCCGTAGTATTGTAACCACGCGTCCGCGGTAGCGCGGTTAATTGTTCACCGATGGAAGTTTTGCCGAAATCATAACGTTTTCCTGTTGATCACATCCCACTGGAGGTGCCCAAAAAGATCCGAAGCTCCTAGCAGCTCTAGAAATGACGTCAGAACTGCACGTTGAGCGTCACCATATTCCGTAGTATTGTAACCACGCGTCCGCGGTAGCGCGGTTAATTGTTCACCGATGGAAGTTTTGCCGAAATCATAACGTTTTCCTGTTGATCACATCCCACTGGAGGTGCCCAAAAGATCCGAAGCTCCTAGCAGCTCTAGAAATGACGTCAGAACTGCACGTTGAGCGTCACCATATTCCGTAGTATTGTAACCACGCGTCCGCGGTAGCGCGGTTAATTGTTCACCGATGGAAGTTTTGCCGAAATCATAACGTTTTCCTGTTGATCACATCCCACTGGAGGTGCCCAAAAAGATCCGAAGCTCCTAGCAGCTCTAGAAATGACGTCAGAACTGCACGTTGAGCGTCACCATATTCCGTAGTATTGTAACCACGCGTCCGCGGTAGCGCGGTTAATTGTTCACCGATGGAAGTTTTGCCGAAATCATAACGTTTTCCTGTTGATCACATCCCACTGGAGGTGCCCAAAAAGATCCGAAGCTCCTAGCAGCTCTAGAAATGACGTCAGAACTGCACGTTGAGCGTCACCATATTCCGTAGTATTGTAACCACGCGTCCGCGGTAGCGCGGTTAATTGTTCACCGATGGAAGTTTTGCCGAAATCATAACGTTTTCCTGTTGATCACATCCCACTGGAGGTGCCCAAAAAGATCCGAAGCTCCTAGCAGCTCTAGAAATGACGTCAGAACTGCACGTTGAGCGTCACCATATTCCGTAGTATTGTAACCACGCGTCCGCGGTAGCGCGGTTAATTGTTCACCGATGGAAGTTTTGCCGAAATCATTACGTTTTCCTGTTGATCACATCCCACTGGAGGTGCCCAAAAAGATCCGAAGCTCCTAGCAGCTCTAGAAATGACGTCAGAACTGCACGTTGAGCGTCACCATATTCCGTAGTATTGTAACCACGCGTCCGCGGTAGCGCGGTTAATTGTTCACCGATGGAAGTTTTGCCGAAATCATAACGTTTTCCTGTTGATCACATCCCACTGGAGGTGCCCAAAAAGATCCGAAGCTCCTAGCAGCTCTAGAAATGACGTCAGAACTGCACGTTGAGCGTCACCATATTCCGTAGTATTGTAACCACGCGTCCGCGGTAGCGCGGTTAATTGTTCACCGATGGAAGTTTTGCCGAAATCATACGTTTTCCTGTTGATCACATCCCACTGGAGGTGCCCAAAAAGATCCGAAGCTCCTAGCAGCTCTAGAAATGACGTCAGAACTGCACGTTGAGCGTCACCATATTCCGTAGTATTGTAACCACGCGTCCGCGGTAGCGCGGTTAATTGTTCACCGATGGAAGTTTTGCCGAAATCATACGTTTTCCTGTTGATCACATCCCACTGGAGGTGCCCAAAAAGATCCGAAGCTCCTAGCAGCTCTAGAAATGACGTCAGAACTGCACGTTGAGCGTCACCATATTCCGTAGTATTGTAACCACGCGTCCGCGGTAGCGCGGTTAATTGTTCACCGATGGAAGTTTTGCCGAAATCATTACGTTTTCCTGTTGATCACATCCCACTGGAGGTGCCCAAAAAGATCCGAAGCTCCTAGCAGCTCTAGAAATGACGTCAGAACTGCACGTTGAGCGTCACCATATTCCGTAGTATTGTAACCACGCGTCCGCGGTAGCGCGGTTAATTGTTCACCGATGGAAGTTTTGCCGAAATCATTACGTTTTCCTGTTGATCACATCCCACTGGAGGTGCCCAAAAAGATCCGAAGCTCCTAGCAGCTCTAGAAATGACGTCAGAACTGCACGTTGAGCGTCACCATATTCCGTAGTATTGTAACCACGCGTCCGCGGTAGCGCGGTTAATTGTTCACCGATGGAAGTTTTGCCGAAATCATAACGTTTTCCTGTTGATCACATCCCACTGGAGGTGCCCAAAAAGATCCGAAGCTCCTAGCAGCTCTAGAAATGACGTCAGAACTGCACGTTGAGCGTCACCATATTCCGTAGTATTGTAACCACGCGTCCGCGGTAGCGTGGTTAATTGTTCACCGATGGAAGTTTTGCCGAAATCATAACGTTTTCCTGTTGATCACATCCCACTGGAGGTGCCCAAAAAGATCCGAAGCTCCTAGCAGCTCTAGAAATGACGTCAGAACTGCACGTTGAGCGTCACCATATTCCGTAGTATTGTAACCACGCTACCGCGGACGCGTGGTTAATTGTTCACCGATGGAAGTTTTGTCGGAATGTATAGGTTTTCCTGTTGATCAAATCCCACTGGAGGTGCCAAAAAAGATCCGAACATCCTAGCAGCTCTAGAAATGACGTCAGAACTGCACGGTGTGCGTCACCATATTGCGTAGTATTGTAACCCCGCTACAGCGGACGCGCGACTAATTGTTCACCGATGGAAGTTTTGCCGGAAATCGAGTACGTTTTCCTGTTCGATCACATCCACTGGAGGTGCCCAAAAAGATCCGAAGCTCCTAGTGCTCTAGAAATGACGTCAGAACTGCACGGTGTAGCGTCACCATATTCCGTAGTATTGTAACCACGCGTACAGCGGTACGCGCGGTTAATTGTTCACCGAATGGAAGTTTTGCCGAAGTCATAACGTTTTCCTGTTGATCACATCCCACTGGAGGTGCCCAAAAGATCCGAACATCCTAGCAGCCTCTAGAAATGACGTCAGAACTGCACGTTGAGCGTCACCATATTCCGTAGTATTGTAACCACGCGTCCGCGGTAGCGCGGTTAATTGTTCACCGATGGAAGTTTTGCCGAAATCATAACGTTTTCCTGTTGATCACATCCCACTGGAGGTGCCCAAAAAGATCCGAAGCTCCTAGCAGCTCTAGAAATGACGTCAGAACTGCACGTTGAGCGTCACCATATTCCGTAGTATTGTAACCACGCGTCCGCGGTAGCGCGGTTAATTGTTCACCGATGGAAGTTTTGCCGAAATCATAACGTTTTCCTGTTGATCACATCCCACTGGAGGTGCCCAAAAAGATCCGAAGCTCCTAGCAGCTCTAGAAATGACGTCAGAACTGCACGTTGAGCGTCACCATATTCCGTAGTATTGTAACCACGCGTCCGCGGTAGCGCGGTTAATTGTTCACCGATGGAAGTTTTGCCGAAATCATAACGTTTTCCTGTTGATCACATCCCACTGGAGGTGCCAAAAAGATCCGAACCTCCTAGTTGCTCTAGAAATGACGTCAGAACTGCACGGTGTGCGTCACCATATTCCGTAGTATTGTAACCACGGAATCGCGGACGCGCGGTTAATTGTTCACCGATGGAAGCTTTGCTGGAATGAGCAGGTTTTCCTGTTCATCACATCCAACTGGAAGTGCCCAAAAAGATCCGAACCTCCTAGCTGCTCTAGAAATGACGTCAGAAACTGCACGGTGAGCGTCG
>NW_022979331.1:0-16128 GCF_902652985.1 Pecten maximus
ACTTGGTATACATTATCAGTATAAGATGTAGTTATGCATCCTTTATTTTTTTTCTTCAAAAAACCACTTTAAAAAAAATGGCTGTCGGCTCCTCATTGGTTGAGGCTTGTCCGGACACCTGCTCCTAAAGTACTAATCCGATTTTAACGAAACTTGGTATACATGATCAGTATAACAGTTTAAAAAATGGGAAATGAACAGGTGCACTCCTAGGTCAGGCAGGGGACTTTGTATTGCTGTTGCAATACTATCCATCCTTGTTTCTTTTAATGCGATTATACTTGGCAGTAATCAGCATGATATTGTAAAGGGGTTTTCCTTTCCTGTTGTTATTCAGAATTTTGCCATTCAAGCTCTTTCTTACATCATTTATTGGTTTTTTAACAGTTTTCATTGCAAGATTTTGGTTGATGTTTGTTTCTGTTACCAGCTCTGTGTTCACTGCTGATTTTAATTCAGAGTTCAAATAAGTGCTCAAATATGCGTTCGATTCTGAGTTCAATGCATTGTTCAGTTCAGAGTTCAATTCATAGTTCAGTTCAGAGTTCAATTAAGAGTTCATGGATTTCAAGCAAGTTTTCAGTGCCTTTTTCAGGGGCGTACCCTTCTGTCAACAAGTGCCTTTTCTACAGGGGGCGTACCCATGTCGTCAACAAGTGTCTTTTTTACAGGGGGCGTACCCATGTCAACGTCACTCGTAAAGCACGTTTGAAATGGAACACTCAAACCATCGCCAACAAGTGCCTTTTTTACAGGGGGCGTACCCATGTCAACGTCACTCGTCAAGCCTTTGTTGGAGGAGTGGCTAGTCCCCTTCTTGGCAGCAAGACCTCTTCGCCAATACTCCCCTCTAGGCATGGCATAGAATGGAACCTGAAACAACCAAGTATAAACAATACATGGCCAATATAACTACCAACCACTTAAAGCATGTATGCTGTATTGTTCTAACAAAGATTTCCTTAAAATAGCAATTGTGGCCCGATTTTCCTACAATCTCTACTTTTCCCCAAATATTATCATATTAGTCTAGCAGAATGGTGAAATTTTTTTGGGATTATCAGTAAAAGCATGAAACTTGGCATGAGTGTAACTTGTAAGCGGTAATATACTGATTGATTTTGGATATGGGGGCAATGAAAAAAATCCAAGATGGACGCCAAATCCACGATGGCCGCCATTTTTCATAAATCTGTAAGATATTGCTAATTGCATCTTCGATATGTATGGTATATGTCTAAAAAAATGTATAATATATATATGGTTCTTAAACAATCTGTAAAGTTTGATCAAAATAGCTTCTTGGCATTCATTACAGATGGATGACTGAAAACTATCACCTTTCCTGTAAGATCAGTAGACCTGAAATAATAAGATCAAACTTGGATACATATTTCACAAACATCATACTGCCTATATCACTTTTCCTTAACTATTACATGTAATTATATGTATCGCCTTTCCAGCTTTATCAGACTTTCAACTCATTATAGGTTCAGTATGATAATATCGGTAAACTCACAAGGTTTCAATTCAATTGGATAGCAATAACATAATTCCACAGAAGTTGATATGTCGCCTGTAAAGCAAGTTATTGCACAAAAAGTAATTTTCAATTTTTAGTAACATTGATTTTGACTTTTGAGCCTAAAAAGTAATCCAATGTAAGCTCTTTTAGTAAGAAGGATCCACGAAGTTTGGGTTTGTTCAGCCCTAAGAAATTTGAGCTATCTCATGGAAACTTATCTTTAATTTTCATAACAGTGACCTTTGACCTTGAAAAGGACTCCGATGCAAGCACTCCTCAATTAACCTATTGTGTTATAGAATATGTATTGCAATTTCATATAGGAATTATTGAGACAAATAAAGTTAATCTACTTTCATATCAGGGAATTATGTTGAATTGTAAGGTGTAACAGAAATTGTATCGATAACAAACTTCAGAGTGTCGAAATCCAAGATGGTGCCTGTCGGCCATATTTGTTGTTTCGATTGTTCCACAAAAACAATAAGCACAAGAAGGGACCAAGGATAACCTACATGTGAAATTTGAGAAAGATCCCTTCAGTACTTTGAGAAATAGAAGTAACAAAGGTGCTGTTGCAGAACCGCCCACAGCGAATTCTTGAAATCGACTGTATTTTCCAGTAAAGCTATGAAAAATACATATGGAACAAGATGTTATTTTCCACTTGACCAATAAGCGCGCCCATAGCGCCATCTACTTCACTTTGTCGTTTACAAGCATACCTGTGTTTTTCACAGACCCATAAGTGGTATTTCTGTTTGTCACTGAGAGGTTTTCTCACGACTAGGTATTGTACATACATTGTTGTTTAAAATGATAAACAGTTGACCATGAAAAAACAAACGAGTTTAGTACAAGATGACATAGAAAACCAAAATTCGAAAATTTTCATCAAATTCAAAATACCATTTTTAAAATCAAGCGGCCAATTCGGCACGATAATACGCGAGTACTATCGATGTTAGTGTTTTAAAAACATATTTGACTATCCCTCTGTATACCAGCAAAAGAAAGTCGTGCCGAATCACTGGATAAGGGCAGTAATTCAATGTTGAAAATGTATGTGGAAAAAATGCACGGGCGATACAAGTGGTCCTTGTCGTACACAATAATACAACGTATTGATTTATTATGAAAATGATTTGATGCAATGTCCATGGCAATGTATTATGTTCTACTATGTTTAACATACTTATAGTAGTGTAGTAGGACTGTGCCTACTCGGCACACCAAACTACCCAGGTTCTCTAAGGGGTTCCGTGCAGTATCAACCAACGCAAGTAAACGGTTAAATATATTTATTAGGAAGGAATAAAGATAACAGCACAGTAGAATATTACGACACAACACCAACACAGCCCCTAACGTACAACGCACATGGCTACCGTAGGGACGTTACATACACTAGTACTGACACACACACTGACATAACATACTATATAGGGTCAGCCTATCTGGCTTCGCCCGGACACCACATGACACACACCCACCTCACTCCAGACCAGTCTAACAGAGAAAAGAAAGCTGAGTCTCACCAGCTGAGAGCTTCGATGAAGACTAGCCCAAGTACAGGAAATGTTGTTTATTTAAACGTAAGATGGCCAATGAAAGAGGAGAATAGCAAGAGCCAATAGAAAGTGAGTTTATAGAAGAGGTTAGGATAGAAAGTGAAAGTAGAAAATAGCGTTCTGAGAAAGTCCCTTCCGGTAGCCGTGACATAATGGTAACATAATAAAGATCAGGTAATTATACAAATATCTCCCTCACACACAAAGTAACACTCAATCATACACACACACTCCACCACGGCCGGGTCCAACTTACAAACATACCACAACTTCCACACACCTCCCTTTCTTTTAAGAAAAATACTGATCTCAGTATTTTTCACCTGACAGTAACGTATGTACATTACAACAATATTATAATTTATGTTACCTATAAATAATATCTGATACATAATCAAGTAAAGTTACCCCGATCATTCATGACGTTAACAACGGACAATTCCAATTTACCCCCAAAATTCATTTATTAATAACAGTAATAATGTAACGAAGCCAGCTTGTTATTGTTTATATGTTTTCTTATATTTATCTTCATGTCCCATGGTGATCACGTAAATAATAAGTAGATTTCAAATCATTGTATTTTATCATATTTATTATCGTTGATTGTTTGAGTCGTCGACAATGGCAGGGAAGTAGCGAGATGCGAGTGTTGTACAGTGTGATTGTTTTGTGTACTTTCACGTGTGACGATTGGTAGTGGTGTTTGTGCGAGATTTGTGTCAGTTTGGGATTGCGCTGCGCCGCTAGTATAGAATGTACAGTTGGAAGGGTTTGGTATGAATCGATATGTTTGTATGAGTTGGAACAGTTGTGTGTATTTCAGCGTTACCTACCGAGAGTTGTTCCAGTCGTGGTGATGTTTCTGCTGTGTGATGGAAGCTGCCATTGTTGTGAGAGTACGCATGTGCGGGAGAGCGAGAGGTATTACGTATTTCCGGCGTAGGGGTTTAGCCTGACGGATAGCGGGAAATTATGAATGTCGGTGTTCGTAAAATAAACACCGATGTTTATTTTCCGCTATTCGATTGGTTTAAACTCTTGGGTCGATATACGATGTTTTTATTGGTTATTGATCACCATGGGGGTATAAAAGGACGAGCGTTTACTGTTAGATTTCAGACTTCAAGTTTATTTCAAGATTACCCTTTCGGAAAACTGGAACCAAAATTACTCTTTACGTAAGTCTCATAACTAATTACTCTTCGCTATGAAGTGTTTTACTATTATAGTTATATTTATACTGAAAAGTACATATTTATTTACTATCTAGGCTAGATTCAGCCAGTTTAGTTGTGTCTGCTCGATGTCCTCTTATACTTCTGACTAGTGATTTGATCGTTGTATGCTCGATAATTATATTGTCGTACAGTTGAATAATTTGTGTCCTAAATAAACATTTAACGTGGTACACAGTTCTTGGAGTTAATCTAGATAAGTAATAGCTCAAATTTACGCTACCAAAACGATGTTTGAGTTGAGCGATACCAGCTAACTCCTGGATATAAGATAGCGATACCAGCTGACTTAATAGTTAGTCTAGCGCTACCAGCTGACTAACTGTGACATGAGAAGAGTAGCAGGCGGCTCTGTTACAATAAAGTAAAGAGGATTCACTACAATAAAGTCAACAAAGTTATACAGTATATAAATTCACCAGCTATAAATGTAAAAGGTTCAAAAATAAATTTATATCAAAACATTTAACAATTATAAATTATATAAACTTAACAAAGTCAAGACACATAACAGGAATCCAAGCTAGGGGCAAAGAAACAGTTCACAATGTTTGTCCCTTCTCATGATCAAATGTCACATAAATCCTCAAATAGGGCCAAGAGTTCCTGATCGTTCAGATCAATCCTTGTCCTACGTCGTACAGGGGCACCTTGTGCGTACCACCGTCATGGTATGTCGTTCGGCCAAATGCCTTAGCATGCCAATATAGGTCCTCCAGACATAAGTGCCGCATGCGGGTACAGGACACCGCATTCCCAATCAACCCAGCATGGCTTGAGGTCTAGGTCCAATGACCCCTCCTCTTGGACACTCAAATCTAAGATCCCATCGTGGTCCATTTCCATTTTGATCGATTCTGAAAAATTATTCCTATAATATACATGTTATCTCCTATAAAAGTACACAGATGCTCATTCCGGCAATCCTTCCATCGGTGAACAATTAATTACGTGTCCGCGGCCGCGTGGTTACAATAGTACGGAATATGGTGACGCACAGCATACCGTTCTGACGTCATTTCTGGAGTAGCTAGGAAGTTCGGATCTTTTTTGGCACCTGCAGTGGGATGTGATCAACAGGAAAACCTGCTAATTCCGGCAATCCTTCCATCGGTGAACAATTAACCACGTGTCCGCGGTAGCGTGGTTACAATAGTACGGAATATGGTGACGCTCAGCATACAGTTCTGACGTCATTTCTGGAGTAGCTAGGAGGTTCAGATTTTTTGGACACCTCCAGTGGGATGTGATCAATAGGAAAACCTGCTCGTTTCGGCAATCCTTCTATTGGTGAACAATTAACCACGTGTCCGAGGCAGCGTGGTTAAAATAGTACGGGATATCGTGAGGCTCAGCATACAGTTCTGACGTCATTTCAGGAGTAGGTAGAAGGTTCGGATCTTTCTGGGCACTTCCAGTGGGATGTGATCAACAGGAAACCTTGCTCATTCCGGCAATCCTTCCATCGGTGAACAATTAACCACGTGTCCGCGGCCGCGTGGTTACAATAGTACGGAATATGGTGACGCTCAGCATACAGTTCTGACGTCATTTCTGGAGTAGCTAGGAGGTTCGGATCTTTCTGGGCACATTCAGTGGGATATGATCAACAGGAAAGCCTGCTCATTCCGGCAATCCTTCCATCGGTGAACAATAAACCACGTCTCCGCGGCAGCGTGGTTACAATATTACGAATATGGTGATGCTCAGCATACAGTTCTTACGTCATTTCTGGAGTAGCTTGGAGGTTCGGATCTTTTTGGGCACCACCAGTGGGATGTGATAAACAGGAAAACCGGCTCATTCCGGCAATCCTTCCATCGTTAAACAATGAACCACGTGTCCGCGGCAGCGTGGTTACAATAGTACGAATATGGTGACGCCCAGAATACAGTTCTGACGTCATTTCTGGAGTAGCTAATAGGTTCGGATCTTTCTGGGCACCTTCATTGGGATATGATCAACAGGAAAACCTGCTCATTCCGGCAATCCTTCCATCGGTGAACAATTAACCACGTGTCCGCGGTAGCGTGGTTACAATAGTACGGAATATGGTGACGCTCAGCATACAGTTCTGACGTCATTTCTGGAGTAGCTAAGAGGTTCGGATCTTTCTGGGCACCTTCATTGGGATATGATCAACAGGAAAACCTGCTCATTCCGGCAATCCTTCCTTCGGTGAACAATTAACCACGTGTCCGCGGTAGCGTGGTTACAATAGTACGGAATATGGTGACGCTCAGCATACAGTTCTGACGTCATTTCTGGAGTAGCTAGGAGGTTCGGATTGTTTGGACACCTCCAGTTGGATGTGATCAACAGGAAAGCCAGCTCATTCCGGCAATTCTTCCATCGGTGAACAATTAAATACGTGTCCGCGGCATCGTGGTTACAATAGTACGGAATATGGTGACGCACAGCATACCGTTCTGACGTCATTTCTAGAGTAGCTAGGAGGTTCGGATCTATTTGGGCACCTCCAGTGGGATATGATCAACAGGAAAACTTGCTCATTCCGGCAATTCCTCCATCGGTGAACAATTAACCACGTGCCCGCGGCAGCGTTGTTACAATAGTACGAATATGGTACCGCACAGCATAAAGTGCTGACGTCATTTCTGGAGTAGCTAGGAGGTTCGGATCTTTCTGGGCACCTTCAGTGGGATATGATCAACAGGAAAGCGTGCTCATCTGGCAATCTTTCCATCGGTGAATAAGTAACCACGTGTCCACGGTAGCGTGGTTACAATACTACGGAATATGGTGACGCTCAGCATACAGTTCTTACGTCATTTCTGGAGTAGCTTGGAGGTTCGGATCTTTTTGGGCACCACCAGTGGGATGTGATAAACAGGAAAACCGGCTCATTCCGGCAATCCTTCCATCGTTAAACAATGAACCACGTGTCCGCGGCAGCGTGGTTACAATAGTACGAATATGGTGACGCCCAGCATACAGTTCTGACGTCATTTCTGGAGTAGCTAAGAGGTTCGGATCTTTCTGGGCACCTTCATTGGGATATGATCAACAGGAAAACCTGCTCATTCCGGCAATCCTTCCATCGGTGAACAATTAACCACGTGTCCGCGGTAGCGTGGTTACAATAGTACGGAATATGGTGACGCTCAGCATACAGTTCTGACGTCATTTCTGGAGTAGCTAAGAGGTTCGGATCTTTCTGGGCACCTTCATTGGGATATGATCAACAGGAAAACCTGCTCATTCCGGCAATCCTTCCATCGGTGAACAATTAACCACGTGCCCGCGGTAGCGTGGTTACAATAGTACGGAATATGGTGACGCTCAGCATACAGTTCTGACGTCATTTCTGGAGTAGCTAGGAGGTTCGGATTTTTTGGACACCTCCAGTTGGATGTGATCAACAGGAAAGCCACCTCATTCCGGCAATCCTTCTATTGGTGAACAATTAACCACGTGTCCGCCGCCGCGTGGTTACAATAGTACGGAATATGGTAACGCACAGTATACCGTTCTGACGTCATTTCTGGAGTAGCTAGGAAGTTCGGATCTTTTTGGGCACCTGCAGTGGGATGTGATCAACAGGAAAACTTGCTCATTGCGGCAATTCTTCCATCGGTGAACAATTAAATACGTGTCCGGGGCATCGTGGTTACAATAGTACGGAATATGGTGACGCACAGCATACCGTTCTGACGTCATTTCTAGAGTAGCTAGGAGGTTCGGATCTATTTGGGCACCTCCAGTGGGATATGATCAACAGGAAAACTTGCTCATTCCGGCAATTCCTCCATCGGTGAATAAGTAACCACGTGTCCACGGTAGCGTGGTTACAATAGTACGGAATATGGTGACGCTCAGCATACAGTCCTGACGTCATTTCTGGAGTAGCTAGGAGGTTCGGATCTTTCTGAGCACCTTCAGTGGGATATGATCAACAGGAAAGCCTGCTCATTTCGGCAATCCTTCCATCGGTGAACCAGTAACCACGTGTTCGCGGCAGCGTTGTTACAATAGTACAGAATATATGGTGACCCTCACCGTGCAGGTCTGACGTCATTTCTAGAGCTGCTAGGAGGTTTGGATCTTTTTGGGCACCTCCAGTAGGATGTGATTAACCGGACCACCTGATCATTCCGGCAAAACTTCCATCCGTGAACAATTTACCGCGCGTCCGCGGTAGCGTAGTTACAATACTAGGGAATATGGTGACGCTCACCGTGCAGTTCTGACGTCATTTCTAGAGCTGCTAGGAGGTGGGATCTTTTTGGACACCTCCATTAGGATGTGATCAACAGGAAAACCTGCTCATTCCGCCAAAGCATCCATTGGTGAATAATTAACCGCGCGTTCGCGGTAGCGTAGTTACAACACTACGGAATATGGTGACGCTCACCGTGCAGTTCTGACGTCATTTCTAGAGCTGCTAGGAGGTTCGCATCTTTTTGGGCACCTTCAGTTGGATGTGATGAACAGGAAAACCTGCTCATTCAGGGAAAACTTCCATCGGTGAACAATTAACCGCGCGTCCGCGGTAGCG
The DNA here is from genome assembly GCF_902652985.1 of Pecten maximus. NCBI lineage: Eukaryota > Metazoa > Mollusca > Bivalvia > Pectinida > Pectinidae > Pecten > Pecten maximus. The sequence goes on from NW_022979331.1 coordinate 8,857, forward strand.
TGGTTACAATACTACGAATATGGTGAAGCTCACCGTGCAGTTCTGACGGCATTTCTAGAGCTGCTAGGAGGTTCGGATCTTTTTGGGCAACTCCATTAGGATGTGATCAACAGGAAAACCTGCTCATTCCGGCAAAACCTCCAGCGGTGAACAATTAACCGCGCGACCGCGGTAGCGTGCTTACAATACTACGGAATATGGTGACCCTCACCGTGCACTTCTGACGTCATTTCTAGAGCTGCTAGGAGGTGGGATTTTTTGGACATCTCCATTAGGATGTGATCAACAGGAAAACCTGCTCATTCCGCCAAAACTTCCATCGGTGAATAATTAAACGCGCGTTCGCGGTAGCGTAGTTACAATACTACGGAATATGGTGACGCTCACCGTGCAGTTCTGACGTCATTTCTAGAGCTGCTAGGAGGTTCGGATCTTTTTGGGCACCTTCAGTTGGATGTGATCAACAGGAAAACTTGCCAATTCCGGCAAAACTTCCATCGGTGACAATAAATCGCGCGTCCGCGGTAGTCTGATTACAAGACTACGGAATTTGATGACGCTCACCGTGCAGTTCTGACGTCATTTCTAGAGCAGCAAGGAGGTTCGGATCTTTTTGGGCACCTCCACTGTGATGTGATCAACAGGAAAACGTTATGATTTCGGCAAAACTTCCATCGGTGAACAATTAACCGCGCTACCGCGGACGCGTGGTTACAATACTACGGAATATGGTGACGCTCAACGTGCAGTTCTGACGTCATTTCTAGAGCTGCTAGGAGCTTCGGATCTTTTTGGGCACCTCCAGTGGGATGTGATCAACAGGAAAACGTTATGATTTCGGCAAAACTTCCATCGGTGAACAATTAACCGCGCTACCGCGGACGCGTGGTTACAATACTACGGAATATGGTGACGCTCAACGTGCAGTTCTGACGTCATTTCTAGAGCTGCTAGGAGCTTCGGATCTTTTTGGGCACCTCCAGTGGGATGTGATCAACAGGAAAACGTTATGATTTCGGCAAAACTTCCATCGGTGAACAATTAACCACGCTACCGCGGACGCGTGGTTACAATACTACGGAATATGGTGACGCTCAACGTGCAGTTCTGACGTCATTTCTAGAGCTGCTAGGAGCTTCGGATCTTTTTGGGCACCTTCAGTTGGATGTGATCAACAGGAAAACCTGCTCATTCAGGCAAAACTTCCATCGGTGAACAATTAACCGCGCGTCCGCGGTAGCGTGGTTACAATACTACGAATATGGTGAAGCTCACCGTGCAGTTCTGACGGCATTTCTAGAGCTGCAAGGAGGTTCGGATCTTTTTGGGCACCTTCAGTTGGATGTGATCAACAGGAAAACCTGCTCATTCCGGCAAAACTTCCAGCGGTGAACAATTAACCGCGCGTCCGCGGACGCGTGGTTACAATACTACGGAATATGGTGACCCTCACCGTGTAGGTCTGACGTCATTTCTAGAGCTGCTAGGAGGTTCGGATCTTTTTGGGCACCTCCAGTGGGATGTGATCAACAGGAAAACCTGATAATTCTGGCAAAACTTCCATCGGTGAACAATTAACCGCGCGTCCGCGGTAGTCTGGTTACAATACTACGGAATTTGGTGACGCTCACCGTGCAGTTCTGACGTCATTTCTAGAGCTGCTAGGGAGTTTGGATCTTTTTGGGCACCTCCAGTGGGATGTGATTAACAGGACAACCTGCTCATTCCGGCAAAACTTCATCGGTGAACAATTAACCGCGCGTCCGCGGTAGCGTGGTTACAATACTAGGGAATATGGTGACGCTCACCGTGCAGTTCTGACGACATTTCTAGAGCTGCTAGGAGGTGGGATCTTTTTGGACACCTCCATTAGGATGTGATCAACAGGAAAACCTGCTCATTTCGGCAATCCTTCTATTGGTGAACAATTAACCACGTGTCCGCCGCCGCGTGGTTACAATAGTACGGAATATGGTAACGCACAGTATACCGTTCTGACGTCATTTTTGGAGTAGCTAGGAAGTTCGGATCTTTTTGGGCACCTGCAGTGGGATGTGATCAACAGGAAAACTTGCTCATTGCGGCAATTCTTCCATCGGTGAACAATTAAATACGTGTCCGGGGCATCGTGGTTACAATAGTACGGAATATGGTGACGCACAGCATACCGTTCTGACGTCATTTCTAGAGTAGCTAGGAGGTTCGGATCTATTTGGGCACCTCCATTTGGATATGATCAACAGGAAAACTTGCTCATTCCGGCAATTCCTCCATCGGTGAATAAGTAACCGCGTGTCCACGGTAGCGTGGTTACAATAGTACGGGATATGGTGACGCTCAGCGTACAGTTCTGACGTCATTTCTGGAGTAGCTAGGAGGTTCGGATCTTTCTGGGCACCTCCAGTGGGATATGATCAACAGGAAAGCCTGCTCATTTCGGCAATCCTTCCATCGGTGAACCAGTAACCACGTGTTCGCGGCAGCGTTGTTACAATAGTACGGAATATGGTGACCCTCACCGTGCAGGTCTGACGTCATTTCTAGAGCTGCTAGGAGGTTTGGATCTTTTTGGGCACCTCCAGTAGGATGTGATTAACCGGACCACCTGATCATTCCGGCAAAACTTCCATCCGTGAACAATTTACCGCGCGTCCGCGGTAGCGTGGTTACAATACTAGGGAATATGGTGACGCTCACCGTGCAGTTCTGACGTCATTTCTAGAGCTGCTAGGAGGTGGGATCTTTTTGGACACCTCCATTAGGATGTGATCAACAGGAAAACCTGCTCATTCCGCCAAAACATCCAGCGGTGGATAATAAACCGCGCGTTCGCGGTAGCGTGGTTACAATACTACGAATATGGTGAAGCTCACCGTGCAGTTCTGACGGCATTTCTAGAGCTGCAAGGAGGTTCGGATCTTTTTGGGCACCTTCAGTTGGATGTGATCAACAGGAAAACCTGCTCATTCAGGCAAAACTTCCATCGGTGAACAATTAACCGCGCGTCCGCGGTAGCGTGGTTACAATACTACGAATATGGTGAAGCTCACCGTGCAGTTCTGACGGCATTTCTAGAGCTGCAAGGAGGTTCGGATCTTTTTGGGCACCTTCAGTTGGATGTGATCAACAGGAAAACCTGCTCATTCCGGCAAAACTTCCAGCGGTGAACAATTAACCGCGCGTCCGCGGACGCGTGGTTACAATACTACGGAATATGGTGACCCTCACCGTGTAGGTCTGACGTCATTTCTAGAGCTGCTAGGAGGTTCGGATCTTTTTGGGCACCTCCAGTGGGATGTGATCAACAGGAAAACGTTATATTTCGGCAAAACTTCCATCGGTGAACAATTAACCGCGCGTCCGCGGTAGCGTGGTTACAATACTACGGAATTTGGTGACGCTCAACGTGCAGTTCTGACGTCATTTCTAGAGCTGCTAGGAGCTTTGGATCTTTTTGGGCACCTCCAGTGGGATGTGATTAACAGGACAACCTGCTATGATTCGGCAAAACTTCATCGGTGAACAATTAACCGCGCGTACCGCGGTACGCGTGGTTACAATACTAGGAATATGGTGACGCTCACCGTGCAGTTCTGACGTACATTTCTAGAGCTGCTAGGAGCTTCGGATCTTTTTGGACACCTCCATTAGGATGTGATCAACAGGAAAACGTTATGATTTCGGCAAAACTTCCATCGGTGAACAATTAACCACGCTACCGCGGACGCGTGGTTACAATACTACGGAATATGGTGACGCTCAACGTGCAGTTCTGACGTCATTTCTAGAGCTGCTAGGAGCTTCGGATCTTTTTGGGCACCTCCAGTGGGATGTGATCAACAGGAAAACGTTATGATTTCGGCAAAACTTCCATCGGTGAACAATTAACCGCGCTACCGCGGACGCGTGGTTACAATACTACGGAATATGGTGACGCTCAACGTGCAGTTCTGACGTCATTTCTAGAGCTGCTAGGAGCTTCGGATCTTTTTGGGCACCTCCAGTGGGATGTGATCAACAGGAAAACGTAATGATTTCGGCAAAACTTCCATCGGTGAACAATTAACCGCGCTACCGCGGACGCGTGGTTACAATACTACGGAATATGGTGACGCTCAACGTGCAGTTCTGACGTCATTTCTAGAGCTGCTAGGAGCTTCGGATCTTTTTGGGCACCTCCAGTGGGATGTGATCAACAGGAAAACGTTAATGATTTCGGCAAAACTTCCATCGGTGAACAATTAACCGCGCTACCGCGGACGCGTGGTTACAATACTACGGAATATGGTGACGCTCAACGTGCAGTTCTGACGTCATTTCTAGAGCTGCTAGGAGCTTCGGATCTTTTTGGGCACCTCCAGTGGGATGTGATCAACAGGAAAACGTAATGATTTCGGCAAAACTTCCATCGGTGAACAATTAACCACGCTACCGCGGACGCGTGGTTACAATACTACGGAATATGGTGACGCTCACGTGCAGTTCTGACGTCATTTCTAGAGCTGCTAGGAGCTTCGGATCTTTTTGGGCACCTCCAGTGGGATGTGATCAACAGGAAAACGTAATGATTTCGTCAAAACTTCCATCGGTGAACAATTAACCGCGCTACCGCGGACGCGTGGTTACAATACTACGGAATATGGTGACGCTCAACGTGCAGTTCTGACGTCATTTCTAGAGCTGCTAGGAGCTTCGGATCTTTTTGGGCACCTCCAGTGGGATGTGATCAACAGGAAAACGTTAATGATTTCGGCAAAACTTCCATCGGTGAACAATTAACCAGCGCTACCGCGGACGCGTGGTTACAATACTACGGAATATGGTGACGCTCAACGTGCAGTTCTGACGTCATTTCTAGAGCTGCTAGGAGCTTCGGATCTTTTTGGGCACCTCCAGTGGGATGTGATCAACAGGAAAACGTAATGATTTCGGCAAAACTTCCATCGGTGAACAATTAACCGCGCTACCGCGGACGCGTGGTTACAATACTACGGAATATGGTGACGCTCAACGTGCAGTTCTGACGTCATTTCTAGAGCTGCTAGGAGCTTCGGATCTTTTTGGGCACCTCCAGTGGGATGTGATCAACAGGAAAACGTAATGATTTCGGCAAAACTTCCATCGGTGAACAATTACCCCGCTACCGCGGACGCGTGGTTACAATACTACGGAATATGGTGACGCTCAACGTGCAGTTCTGACGTCATTTCTAGAGCTGCTAGGAGCTTCGGATCTTTTTGGGCACCTCCAGTGGGATGTGATCAACAGGAAAACGTTATGATTTCGGCAAAACTTCCATCGGTGAACAATTAACCGCGCTACCGCGGACGCGTGGTTACAATACTACGGAATATGGTGACGCTCAACGTGCAGTTCTGACGTCATTTCTAGAGCTGCTAGGAGCTTCGGATCTTTTTGGGCACCTCCAGTGGGATGTGATCAACAGGAAAACGTTATGATTTCGGCAAAACTTCCATCGGTGAACAATTAACCGCGCTACCGCGGACGCGTGGTTACAATACTACGGAATATGGTGACGCTCAACGTGCAGTTCTGACGTCATTTCTAGAGCTGCTAGGAGCTTCGGATCTTTTTGGGCACCTCCAGTGGGATGTGATCAACAGGAAAACGTTATGATTTCGGCAAAACTTCCATCGGTGAACAATTAACCACGCGTCGGCGGTAGCGTGGTTACAAGACTACGGAATTTGGTGACGCTCACCGTGCAGTTCTGACGTCATTTATAGAGCAGCAAGGAGGTTCGGATCTTTTTGGGCACCTCCACTGGGATGTGATCAACAGGAAAACCTGCTCATTCAGGCAAAACTTCCATCGGTGAACAATTAACCGCGCGTCCGCGGTAGCGTGGTTACAATACTACGAATATGGTGAAGCTCACCGTGCAGTTCTGACGGCATTTCTAGAGCTGCAAGGAGGTTCGGATCTTTTTGGGCACCTTCAGTTGGATGTGATCAACAGGAAAACCTGCTCATTCCGGCAAAACTTCCAGCGGTGAACAATTAACCGCGCGTCCGCGGACGCGTGGTTACAATACTACGGAATATGGTGACCCTCACCGTGCAGGTCTGACGTCAGTTCTAGAGCTGCTAGGAGGTTCGGATCTTTTTGGGCACCTCCAGTGGGATGTGATCAACAGGAAAACCTGATAATTCTGGCAAAACTTCCATCGGTGAACAATTAACCGCGCGTCCGCGGTAGTCTGGTTACAATACTACGGAATTTGGTGACGCTCACCGTGCAGTTCTGACGTCATTTCTAGAGCTGCTAGGGAGTTTGGATCTTTTTGGGCACCTCCAGTGGGATGTGATTAACAGGACAACCTGCTCATTCCGGCAAAACTTCCATCGGTGAACAATTAACCGCGCGTCCGCGGTAGCGTGGTTACAATACTGGGGAATATGGTGACGCTCACCGTGCAGTTCTGACGACATTTCTAGAGCTGCTAGGAGATGGGATCTTTTTGGACACCTCCATTAGGATGTGATCAACAGGAAAACCTGCTCATTCCGCCAAAACTTCCTTCGGTGAATAATTAACCGCGCGTTCGCGATAGCGTAGTTACCATACTACGGAATATGGTGACGCTCACCGTGCAGTTCTGACGTCATTTCTAGAGCTGCTAGGAGGTTCGGATCTTTTTGGGTACCTTCAGTTGGATGTGATCAACAGGAAAATCTGCTCATTCAGGCAAAACTTCCATCGGTGAACAATTAACCGCGCGTCTGCGGTAGCGTGGTTACAATACTAGGAATATGGTGACGCTCACCGTGCAGTTCTGACGACATTTCTAGAGCTTCTAGGAGGTGGGATCTTTTTGGACACCTCCATTAGGATGTGATCAACAGGAAAACCTGCTCATTCCGCCAAAACTTCCATCTTTGAATAATTAACCGCGCGTTCGGGGTAGCGTAGTTACAATACTACGGAATATGGTGACGCTCACCGTGCAGTTCTGACGTCATTTCTAGAGCTGCTAGGAGGTTCGGATCTGATTTGGCACCTTCAGTTGGATGTGATCAACAGGAAAACCTTCTCATTCAGGCAAAACTTCCATCGGTGAACAATTAACCGCGCGTTCGCGGTAGTCTGGTTACAATACTACGGAATTTGGTGACGCTCACCGTGCAGTTCTGACGTCATTTCTAGAGCTGCTAGGGAGTTTGGATCTTTTTGGGCACCTCCAGTGGGATGTGATCAACAGGAAAACCTGCTCATTCCGGCAAAACTTCCAGAGGTGAACAATTAACCGCG
>NW_022979332.1:0-27157 GCF_902652985.1 Pecten maximus
TTTTCCTGTTTATCACATCCCAGTTGAGGTGCCCAAAAAGATCCGAACCTCCCTGCTGCTCTAGAAATGACGTCAGAACTGCACGGTGAGCGTCACCATATTCGTTATATTGTAACCACGCTACCGCGGACGCGCGGTTAATTGTTCACCGATGGAAGTTTTGCCTGAATGAGCAGGTTTTCCTGTTGATCACATCCAACTGACGGTGCCCAAAAAGATCCGAACCTCCTAGCAGCTCTAGAAATGACGTCAGAACTGCACGGTGAGCGTCACCATATTCCGTAGTATTGTAACTACGCTACCGCGAACGCGCGGTTAATTATTCACCGATGGAAGTTTTGCCGGAATGAGCAGGTTTTCCTCTTCATCACATCCTAATGGAGGTGTCCAAAAAGATCCCACCTCCTAGCAGCTCTAGAAATGACGTCAGAACTGCACGGTGAGCTTCACCATATTCGTAGTATTGTAACCACGCTACCGCGGACGCGCGGTTAATTGTTCACCGATGGAAGTTTTGCCGGAATGAACAGGTTTTCCTGTTCATCACATCCCACTGGAGGTGCCCAAAAAGATCCGAACCTCCTAGCAGCTCTAGAAATGACGTCAGAACTGCACGGTGAGCGTCACCATATTCCGTAGTATTGTAACTACGCTACCGCGAACGCGCGGATAATTATTCACCGATGGAAGTTTTGCCGGAATGAGCAGGTTTTCCTGTTCATCACATCCTAATGGAGGTGTCCAAAAAGATCCCACCTCCTAGCAGCTCTAGAAATGACGTCAGAACTGCACGGTGAGTCTCACCATATTCCCTAGTATTGTAACCACGCTACCGCGGACGCGCGGTTAATTGTTCACCGATGGAAGTTTTGCCGGAATGAGCAGGTTTTCCTGTTCATCACATCCCACTGGAGGTGCCCAAAAAGATCCGAACCTCCTAGCAGCTTTAGAAATGACGTCAGAACTGCACGGTGAGCGTCACCATATTCCATAGTATTGTAACCACGCTACCGCGGACGCGCGGTTAATTGTTCATCGATGGAAGTTTTGCCGGAATGAGCAGGTTTTCCTGTTGATCACATCCTAATGGAGGTGCCCAAAAAGATCCGAACCTCCTAGCAGCTCTAGAAATGACGTCAGAACTGCACGGTGAGCTTCACCATATTCGTAGTATTGTAACCACGCTACCGCGGATGCGCGGAAAATTGTTCACCGATGGAAGTTTTGCCGGAATGAGCAGGTTTTCCTGTTGATCACATCCCAGTTGAGGTGCCCAAAAAGATCCGAACCTCCTTGCTGCTCTAGAAATGACGTCAGAACTGCACGGTGAGCTTCACCATATTCGTAGTATTGTAACCACGCTACCGCGGACGTGCGGTTAATTGTTCACCGATGGAAGTTTTGCCTGAATGAGCAGGTTTTCCTGTTGATCACATCCAACTGAAGGTGCCCAAAAAGATCCGAACCTCCTAGCAGCTCTAGAAATGACGTCAGAACTGCACGGTGAGCGTCACCATATTCCGTAGTATTGTAACTACGCTACCGCGAACGCGCGGTTAATTATTCACCGATGGAAGTTTTGCCGGAATGAGCAGGTTTTCCTGTTCATCACATCCTAATGGAGGTGTCCAAAAAGATCCCACCTCCTAGCAGCTCTAGAAATGACGTCAGAACTGCACGGTGAGCCTCACCATATTCCCTAGTATTGTAACCACGCTACCGCGGACGCACGGTTAATTGTTCACCGATGGAAGTTTTGCCGGAATGAGCAGGTTTTCCTGTTGATCACATCCAACTGAAGGTGCCCAAAAAGATGCGAACCTCCTAGCAGCTCTAGAAATGACGTCAGAACTGCACGGTGAGCGTCACCATATTCCGTAGTATTGTAACTACGCAACCGCGAACGCGCGGTTAATTATTCACCAATGGAAGTTTTGCCGGAATGAGCAGGTTTTCCTGTTGATCACATCCTAATGGATGTGTCCAAAAAGATCCCAACTCCTAGCAGCTCTAGAAATGACGTCAGAACTGCACAGTGAGCGTCACCATATTCCCTAGTATTGTAACCACGCTACCGCGGACGCGCGGTTAATTGTTCACCGATGGAAGTTTTGCCGGAAAGAGCAGGTTTTCCTGTTGATCACATCCCACTGGAGGTGCCCAAAAAGTTCCGAACCTCATAGCAGCTCTAGAAATGACGTCAGAACTGCACGGTGAGCGTCACCATATTCCATAGTATTGTAACCACGCTACCGCGGAGGCGCGGTTAATTGTTCACCGCTGGAAGTTTTGCCAGAATGAACAGGTTTTCCTGTTGATCACATCCTAACTGGAGGTGCCCAAAAAGATCCGAACCTCCTAGCAGCTCTAGAAATGACGTCAGAACTGCACGGTGAGCGTCACCATATTCCGAAGTATTGTAACTACGCTACCGCGAACGCGCGGTTAATTATTCACCGATGGAAGTTTTGGCGGAATGAGCAGGTTTTCCTGTTGATCACATCCTAACGAAGGTGCCCAAAAAGATGTGAACCTCCTAGCAGCTCTAGAAATGACGTCAGAACTGCACGGTGAGCGTCACCATATTCCCTAGTATTGTAACCACGCTACCGCGGACGCGCGGTTAATTGTCACCGATGGAAGTTTTGCCGGAATGATCAGGTTTTCCTGTTGATCACATCCCAGTGGAGGTGCCCAAAAGATCCGAACCTCCTTGCTGCTCTAGAAATGACGTCAGAACTGCACGGTGAGCGTCACCAAAGTCCGTAGTATTGTAACCAGACTACCGCGTACGCGGGTTAATTGTCCACCGATGGAAGTTTTGCCAGAATGAGCAGGTTTTCCTGTTGATCACATCCAACTGAAGGTGCCCAAAAAGATGCGAACCTCCTAGCAGCTCTAGAAATGACGTCAGAACTGCACGGTGAGCTTCACCATATTCGTAGTATTGTAACCACGCTACCGCGGACGCGCGGTTAATTGTTCACCGATGGAAGTTTTGCCTGAATGAGCAGGTTTTCCTGTTGATCACATCCAACTGAAGGTGCCCAAAAAGATGCGAACCTCCTAGCAGCTCTAGAAATGACGTCAGAACTGCACGGTGAGCGTCACCATATTCCGTAGTATTGTAACTACGCTACCGCGAACGCGCGGTTAATTATTCACCGATGGAAGTTTTGCCGGAATGAGCAGGTTTTCCTGTTGATCACATCCTAATGGAGGTGTACAAAAAGATCCCACCTCCTAGCAGCTCTAGAAATGACGTCAGAACTGCACGATGAGCGTCACCAAATTCCGTAGTATTGTAACTACGCTACCGCGAACGCGCGGTTAATTATTCACCGATGGAAGTTTTGGCGGAATGAGCAGGTTTTCCTGTTGATCACATCCTACTGGAGGTGTCCAAAAAGATCCCACCTCCTAGCAGCTCTAGAAATGACGTCAGAACTGCACGGTGAGCGTCACCATATTCCCTAGTATTGTAACCACGCTACCGCGGACGCGCGGTTAATTGTTCACCGATGGAAGTTTTGCCGGAATGAGCAGGTTATCCTATTTATCACATCCCACTGGAGGTGCCCAAAAATATCCAAACCTCCTAGCAGCTCTAGAAAGGACGTCAGAACTGCACGGTGAGCTTCACCATATTCGTAGTATTGTAACCACGCTACCGCGGACGCGCGGTTAATTGTTCATCGATGGAAGTTTTGCCTGAATGAGCAGGTTTTCCTGTTGATCACATCCAACTGAAGGTGCCCAAAAAGATGCGAACCTCCTAGCAGCTCAAGAAATGACGTCAGAACTGCACGGTGAGCGTCACCATATTCCCTAGTATTGTAACCACGCTACCGCGAACGCGCGGTTAATGATTCACCGATGGAAGTTTTGCCTGAATGAGCAGGTTTACCTGTTGATCACATCCAACTGAAGGTGCCCAAAAAGATCCGAACCTCCTAGCAGCTCTAGAAATGACGTCAGAACTGCACGGTGAGCGTCACCATATTCCGTAGTATTGTAACTACGCTACCGCGAACGCGCGGTTAATTATTCACCGATGGAAGTTTGCCGGAATGAGCAGGTTTTCCTGTTCATCACATCCTAATGGAGGTGTCCAAAAAGATCCCACCTCCTAGCAGCTCTAGAAATGACGTCAGAACTGCACGGTGAGCCTCACCATATTCCCTAGTATTGTAACCACGCTAACGCGGACGCACGGTTAATTGTTCACCGATGGAAGTTTTGCCGGAATGAGCAGATTTTCTGTTGATCACATCCAACTGAAGGTGCCCAAAAAGATGCGAACCTCCTAGCAGCTCTAGAAATGACGTCAGAACTGCACGGTGAGCGTCACCATATTCCGTAGTATTGTAACTACGCAACCGCGAACGCGCGGTTAATTATTCCACCGATGGAAGTTTTGGCGGAATGAGCAGTTTTCCTGTTGATCACATCCTAATGGAGGTGTCCAAAAAGATCCCAACTCCTAGCAGCTCTAGAAATGACGTCAGAACTGCACAGTGAGCGTCACCATATTCCCTAGTATTGTAACCACGCTACCGCGGACGCGCGGTTAATTGTTCACCGAGGGAAGTTTTGCCGAAAGAGCAGGTTTCCTGTTGATCACATCCCACTGGAGGTGCCCAAAAAGTTCCGAACCTCATAGCAGCTCTAGAAAGACCTCAGAATTTCACGGTGAGCGTCACCATATTTCCATAGTATTGTAACCACGCTACCCGCGGAGGCGCGTTAATTGTTCACCGCTGGAAGTTTGCCAGAATGACAGGTTTTCCTGTTTGATCACATCCACTGAAGGTGCCCAAAAAGATCCGAACCTCCTAGCAGCTCTAGAATGACGTCAGAACTGCACGGTGAGCGTCAGCCATATCCGAAGTATTGTAACTACGCTACCGCGAAACGCGCGGTTAATTATTCACCGATGGAAGTTTATGGCGGAATGAGCAGGTTTCCCTGTTTGAATCACATCCTAACGGAGGTGCCCAAAAAGATCCGAACCTCCTAGCAGCTCTAGAAATGACGTCAGAACTGCACGGTGAGCGTCACCATATTCCGTAGTATTGTAACCACGCTACCGCGGACGCGCGGTTAATTGTTCACCGATGGAAGTTTTGCCGGAATGAGCAGGTTTTCCTGTTGATCACATCCCACTGGAGGTGCCCAAAAAGATCCGAACCTCCTAGCAGCTCTAGAAATGACGTCAGAACTGCACGGTGAGCGTCACCATATTCCGTAGTATTGTAACCACGCTACCGCGGACGCGCGGTTAATTGTTCACCGATGGAAGTTTTGCCGGAATGAGCAGGTTTTCCTGTTGATCACATCCACTGAAGGTGCCCAAAAAAATGCGAACCTCCTAGCAGCTCTAGAAATGACGTCAGAACTGCACGGTGAGCGTCACCATATTCCGTAGTAATGTAACCACGCTACCGCGGACGCGCGGTAAATTGTTTCCCCGATGGAAGTTTTGCCGGAATGAGCAGGTTTTCCTGTTGATCACATCCCACTGGAGGTGCCCAAAAAGATCCGAACCTCCTAGCAGCTCTAGAAATGACGTCAGAACTGCACGGTGAGCTTCACCATATTCGTAGTATTGTAACCACGCTACCGCGGACGCGCGGTTAATTGTTCACCGATGGAAGTTTTGCCGGAATGAGCAGGTTTTCCTGTTGATCACATCCAACTGAAGGTGCCCAAAAAGATCCGAACCTCCTAGCAGCTCTAGAAATGACGTCAGAACTGCACGGTGAGCGTCACCATATTCCGTAGTATTGTAACCACGCTACCGCGAACGCGCGGTTAATTATTCACCGATGGAAGTTTTGCCGGAATGAGCAGGTTTTCCTGTTGATCACATCCTAATGGAGGTGCCCAAAAAGATCCGAACCTCCTAGCAGCTCTAGAAATGACGTCAGAACTGCACGGTGAGCGTCACCATATTCCGTAGTATTGTAACCACGCTACCGCGGACGCGCGGTTAATTGTTCACCGATGGAAGTTTTGCCGGAATGAGCAGGTTTTCCTGTTGATCACATCCCACTGGAGGTGCCCAAAAAGATCCGAACCTCCTAGCAGCTCTAGAAATGACGTCAGAACTGCACGGTGAGCGTCACCATATTCCGTAGTATTGTAACCACGCTACCGCGGACGCGCGGTTAATTGTTCACCGATGGAAGTTTTGCCGGAATGAGCAGGTTTTCCTGTTGATCACATCCCACTGGAGGTGCCCAAAAAGATCCGAACCTCCTAGCAGCTCTAGAAATGACGTCAGAACTGCACGGTGAGCTTCACCATATTCCGTAGTATTGTAACCACGCTACCGCGGACGCGCGGTTAATTGTTCACCGATGGAAGTTTTGCCGGAATGAGCAGGTTTTCCTGTTGATCACATCCAACTGAAGGTGCCCAAAAAGATGCGAACCTCCTAGCAGCTCTAGAAATGACGTCAGAACTGCACGGTGAGCGTCACCATATTCCCTAGTATTGTAACCACGCTACCGCGGACGCGCGGTTAATTGTTCACCGATGGAAGTTTTGCCGGAATGAGCAGGTTTTCCTGTTGATCACATCCACTGGAGGTGCCCAAAAGATCCGAACCTCCTAGCAGCTCTAGAAATGACGTCAGAACTGCACGGTGAGCGTCACCATATTCCGTAGTATTGTAACCACGCTACCGCGGACGCGCGGTTAATTGTTCACCGATGGAAGTTTTGCCGGAATGAGCAGGTTTTCCTGTTGATCACATCCCACTGGAGGTGCCCAAAAAGATCCGAACCTCCTAGCAGCTCTAGAAATGACGTCAGAACTGCACGGTGAGCGTCACCATATTCCGTAGTATTGTAACCACGCTACCGCGGACGCGCGGTTAATTGTTCACCGATGGAAGTTTTGCCGGAATGAGCAGGTTTTCCTGTTGATCACATCCACTGGAGGTGCCCAAAAAGATCCGAACCTCCTAGCAGCTCTAGAAATGACGTCAGAACTGCACGGTGAGCGTCACCATATTCCGTAGTATTGTAACCACGCTACCGCGGACGCGCGGTTAATTGTTCACCGATGGAAGTTTTGCCGGAATGAGCAGGTTTTCCTGTTGATCACATCCCACTGGAGGTGCCCAAAAAGATCCGAACCTCCTAGCAGCTCTAGAAATGACGTCAGAACTTCACGGTGAGCGTCACCATATTCCGTAGTATTGTAACCACGCTACCGCGGACGCGCGGTTAATTGTTCACCGATGGAAGTTTTGCCGGAATGAGCAGGTTTTCCTGTTGATCACATCCCACTGGAGGTGCCCAAAAAGATCCGAACCTCCTAGCAGCTCTAGAAATGACGTCAGAACTGCACGGTGAGCGTCACCATATTCCGTAGTATTGTAACCACGCTACCGCGGACGCGCGGTTAATTGTTCACCGATGGAAGTTTTGCCGGAATGAGCAGGTTTTCCTGTTGATCACATCCCAATGGAGGTGCCCAAAAAGATCCGAACCTCCTAGCAGCTCTAGAAATGACGTCAGAACTGCACGGTGAGCGTCACCATATTCCGTAGTATTGTAACCACGCTACCGCGGACGCGCGGTTAATTGTTCACCGATGGAAGTTTTGCCGGAATGAGCAGGTTTTCCTGATGATCACATCCATCTGGAGGTGCCCAAAAAGATCCGAACCTCCTAGCAGCTCTAGAAATGACGTCAGAACTGCACGATGAGCGTCACCATATTCCGTAGTATTGTAACCACGCTACTGCGGACGCGCGGTTAATTGTTCACCGATGGAAGTTTTGCCGGAATGAGCAGGTTTTCCTGTTGATCACATCCCACTGGAGGTGCCCAAAAAGATCCGAACCTCCTAGCAGCTCTAGAAATGACGTCAGAACTGCACGGTGAGCGTCATCATATTCCGTAGTATTGTAACCACGCCACCGCGGACGCGCGGTTAATTGTTCACCGATGGAAGTTTTGCCGGAATGAGCAGGTTTTCCTGTTGATCACATCCCACTGGAGGTGCCCAAAAAGATCCGAACCTCCTAGCAGCTCTAGAAATGACGTCAGAACTGCACGGTGAGCGTCACCATATTCCGTAGTATTGTAACCACGCTACCGCGGACGCGCGGTTAATTGTTCACCGATGGAAGTTTTGCCGGAATGAGCAGGTTTTCCTGTTGATCACATCCAACTGGAGGTGCCCAAAAAGATCCGAACCTCCTAGCAGCTCTAGAAATGACGTCAGAACTGCACGGTGAGCGTCACCATATTCCGTAGTATTGTAACCACGCTACCGCGGACGCGCGGTTAATTGTTCACCGATGGAAGTTTTGCCGGAATGAGCAGGTTTTCCTGTTGATCACATCCCAGTGGAGGTGCCCAAAAAGATCCGAACCTCCTTGCTGCTCTAGAAATGACGTCAGAACTGCACGGTGAGCGTCACCATATTCCGTAGTATTGTAACCACGCTACCGCGGACGCGCGGTTAATTGTTCACCGATGGAAGTTTTGCCGGAATGAGCAGGTTTTCCTGTTGATCACATCCCACTGGAGGTGCCCAAAAGATCCGAACCTCCTAGCAGCTCTAGAAATGACGTCAGAACTGCACGGTGAGCGTCACCATATTCCGTAGTATTGTAACCACGCTACCGCGGACGCGCGGTTAATTGTTCACCGATGGAAGTTTTGCCTGAATGAGCAGGTTTTCCTGTTGATCACATCCAACTGAAGGTGCCCAAAAAAATGCGAACCTCCTAGCAGCTCTAGAAATGACGTCAGAACTGCACGGTGAGCGTCACCATATTCCCTAGTAATGTAACCACGCTACCGCGGACGCGCGGTAAATTGTTCCCCGATGGAAGTTTTGCCGGAATGAGCAGGTTTTCCTGTTCATCACATCCCACTGGAGGTGCCCAAAAAGATCAGAACCTCCTAGCAGCTCTAGAAATGACGTCAGAACTGCACGGTGAGCGTCACCATATTCCGTAGTATTGTAACCACGCTACCGCGGACGCGCGGTTAATTGTTCACCGATGGAAGTTTTGCCTGAATGAGCAGGTTTTCCTGTTGATCACATCCCACTGGAGGTGCCCAAAAAGATCCAACCTCCTAGCAGCTCTAGAAATGACGTCAGAACTGCACGGTGAGCGTCACCATATTCCGTAGTATTGTAACCACGCTACCGCGGACGCGCGGTTAATTGTTCACCGATGGAAGTTTTGCCGGAATGAGCAGGTTTTCCTGTTGATCACATCCCACTGGAGGTGCCCAAAAAGATCCGAACCTCCTAGCAGCTCTAGAAATGACGTCAGAACTGCACGGTGAGCGTCACCATATTCCCGTAGTATTGTAACCACGCTACCGCGGACGCGCGGTTAATTGTTCACCGATGGAAGTTTTGCCGGAATGAGCAGGTTTTCCTGTTTATCACATCCCACTGGAGGTGCCCCAAAAGATCCGAACCTCCTAGCAGCTCTAGAAATGACGTCAGAACTGCACGGTGAGCGTCACCATATTCCGTAGTATTGTAACCACGCTACCGCGGACGCGCGGTTAATTGTTCACCGATGGAAGTTTTGCCGGAATGAGCAGGTTTTCCTGTTGATCACATCCACTGGAGGTGCCCAAAAAGATCCGAACCTCCTAGCAGCTCTAGAAATGACGTCAGAACTGCACGGTGAGCGTCACCATATTCCGTAGTATTGTAACCACGCTACCGCGGACGCGCGGTTAATTGTTCACCGATGGAAGTTTTGCCGGAATGGGCAGGTTTTCCTGTTGATCACATCCCACTGGAGGTGCCCAAAAAGATCCGAACCTCCTAGCAGCTCTAGAAATGACGTCAGAACTGCACGGTGAGCGTCACCATATTCCGTAGTATTGTAACCACGCTACCGCGGACGCGCGGTAAATTGTTCACCGATGGAAGTTTTGCCGGAATGAGCAGGTTTTCCTGTTGATCACATCCCACTGGAGGTGCCCAAAAAGATCCGAACCTCCTAGCAGCTCTAGAAATGACGTCAGAACTGCACGGTGAGCGTCACCATATTCCGTAGTATTGTAACCACGCTACCGCGGACGCGCGGTTAATTGTTCACCGATGGAAGTTTTGCCGGAATGAGCAGGTTTTCCTGTTGATCACATCCAACTGGAGGTGCCCAAAAAGATCCGAACCTCCTAGCAGCTCTAGAAATGACGTCAGAACTGCACGGTGAGCGTCACCATATTCCCTAGTATTGTAACCACGCTACCGCGGACGCGCGGTTAATTGTTCACCGATGGAAGTTTTGCCGGAATGAGCAGGTTTCCTGTTGATCACATCCCACTGGAGGTGCCCAAAAAGATCCGAACCTCCTAGCAGCTCTAGAAATGACGTCAGAACTGCACGGTGAGCGTCACCATATTCGTAGTATTGTAACCACGCTACCGCGGACGCGCGGTTAATTGTTCACCGATGGAAGTTTTGCCGGAATGAGCAGGTTTTCCTGTTGATCACATCCAACTGGAGGTGCCCAAAAAGATCCGAACCTCCTAGCAGCTCTAGAAATGACGTCAGAACTGCACGGTGAGCGTCACCATATTCCCTAGTATTGTAACCACGCTACCGCGGACGCGCGGTTAATTGTTCACCGATGGAAGTTTTGCCGGAATGAGCAGGTTTTCCTGTTGATCACATCCCACTGGAGGTGCCCAAAAAGATCCGAACCTCCTAGCAGCTCTAGAAATGACGTCAGAACTGCACGGTGAGCGTCACCATATTCCGTAGTATTGTAACCACGCTACCGCGGACGCGCGGTTAATTGTTCACCGATGGAAGTTTTGCCGGAATGAGCAGGTTTCCCTGTTGATCACATCCCAGTGGAGGTGCCCAAAAAGATGCGAACCTCCTAGCAGCTCTAGAAATGACGTCAGAACTGCACGGTGAGCGTCACCATATTCCGTAGTATTGTAACCACGCTACCGCGGACGCGCGGTTAATTGTTCACCGATGGAAGTTTTGCCGGAATGAGCAGGTTTTCCTGTTGATCACATCCCACTGGAGGTGCCCAAAAAGATCCGAACCTCCTAGCAGCTCTAGAAATGACGTCAGAACTGCACGGTGAGCGTCACCATATTCCGTAGTATTGTAACCACGCTACCGCGGACGCGCGGTTAATTGTTCACCGATGGAAGTTTTGCCGGAATGAGCAGGTTTTCCTGTTGATCACATCCCACTGGAGGTGCCCAAAAAGATCCGAACCTCCTAGCAGCTCTAGAAATGACGTCAGAACTGCACGGTGAGCGTCACCATATTCCGTAGTATTGTAACCACGCTACCGCGGACGCGCGGTTAATTGTTCACCGATGGAAGTTTTGCCGGAATGAGCAGGTTTTCCTGTTGATCACATCCACTGGAGGTGCCCAAAAAGATCCGACCCTCCTAGCAGCTCTAGAAATGACGTCAGAACTCCACGGTGAGCGTCACCATATTCCCGTAGTATTGTAACCACGCTACCGCGGACGCGCGGTTAATTGTTCACCGATGGAAGTTTTGCCGGAATGAGCAGGTTTTCCTGTTGATCACATCCCACTGGAGGTGCCCAAAAAGATCCGAACCTCCTAGCAGCTCTAGAAATGACGTCAGAACTGCACGGTGAGCGTCACCATATTCCGTAGTATTGTAACCACGCTACCGCGGACGCGCGGTTAATTGTTCACCGATGGAAGTTTTGCCGGAATGAGCAGGTTTTCCTGTTGATCACATCCCACTGGAGGTGCCCAAAAAGATCCGAACCTCCTAGCAGCTCTAGAAATGACGTCAGAACTGCACGGTGAGCCTCACCATATTCCGTAGTATTGTAACCACGCTACCGCGGACGCGCGGTTAATTGTTCACCGATGGAAGTTTTGCCGGAATGAGCAGGTTTTCCTGTTGATCACATCCCACTGGAGGTGCCCAAAAAGATCCGAACCTCCTAGCAGCTCTAGAAATGACGTCAGAACTGCACGGTGAGCGTCACCATATTCCATAGTATTGTAACCACGCTACCGCGGACGCGCGGTAAATTGTTCACCGATGGAAGTTTTGCCGGAATGGGCAGGTTGTCCTGTTGATCACATCCCACTGGAGGTGCCCAAAAGATCCAAACCTCCTAGCAGCTCTAGAAATGACGTCAGAACTGCACGGTGAGCTTCACCATATTCCGTAGTATTGTAACCACGCTACCGCGGACGCGCGGTTAATTGTTCACCGATGGAAGTTTTGCCGGAATGAGCAGGTTTTCCTGTTTATCACATCCCACTGGAGGTGCCCAAAAAGATCCGAACCTCCTAGCAGCTCTAGAAATGACGTCAGAACTGCACGGTGAGCGTCACCATATTCCGTAGTATTGTAACCACGCTACCGCGGACGCGCGGTTAATTGTTCACCGATGGAAGTTTTGCCGGAATGAGCAGGTTTTCCTGTTGATCACATCCCACTGGAGGTGCCCAAAAAGATCCGAACCTCCTAGCAGCTCTAGAAATGACGTCAGAACTGCACGGTGAGCGTCACCATATTCCGTAGTATTGTAACCACGCTACCGCGGACGCGCGGTTAATTGTTCACCGATGGAAGTTTTGCCGGAATGAGCAGGTTTTCCTGTTTATCACATCCCACTGGAGGTGCCCAAAAAGATCCGAACCTCCTAGCAGCTCTAGAAATGACGTCAGAACTGCACGGTGAGCGTCACCATATTCCGTAGTATTGTAACCACGCTACCGCGGACGCGCGGTTAATTGTTCACCGATGGAAGTTTTGCCGGAATGAGCAGGTTTTCCTGTTGATCACATCCCACTGGAGGTGCCCAAAAAGATCCGAACCTCCTAGCAGCTCTAGAAATGACGTCAGAACTGCACGGTGAGCGTCACCATATTCCCTAGTATTGTAACCACGCTACCGCGGACGCGCGGTTAATTGTTCACCGATGGAAGTTTTGCCGGAATGAGCAGGTTTTCCTGTTGATCACATCCCACTGGAGGTGCCCAAAAAGATCCGAACCTCCTAGCAGCTCTAGAAATGACGTCAGAACTGCACGGTGAGCGTCACCATATTCCGTAGTATTGTAACCACGCTACCGCGGACGCGCGGTTAATTGTTCACCGATGGAAGTTTTGCCGGAATGAGCAGGTTTTCCTGTTGATCACATCCCACTGGAGGTGCCCAAAAAGATCCGAACCTCCTAGCAGCTCTAGAAATGACGTCAGAACTGCACGGTGAGCGTCACCATATTCCCTAGTATTGTAACCACGCTACCGCGGACGCGCGGTTAATTGTTCACCGATGGAAGTTTTGCCGGAATGAGCAGGTTTTCCTGTTGATCACATCCCACTGGAGGTGCCCAAAAAGATCCGAACCTCCTAGCAGCTCTAGAAATGACGTCAGAACTGCACGGTGAGCGTCACCATATTCCCTAGTATTGTAACCACGCTACCGCGGACGCGCGGTTAATTGTTCACCGATGGAAGTTTTTCCGGAAAGAGCAGGTTTTCCTGTTGATCACATCCCACTGGAGGTGCCCAAAAAGATCCGAACCTCATAGCAGCTCTAGAAATGACCTCAGAACTTCACGGTGAGCGTCACCATATTCCATAGTATTGTAACCACGCTACCGCGGACGCGCGGTTAATTGTTCACCGATGGAAGTTTTGCCGGAATGAGCAGGTTTTCCTGTTGATCACATCCCACTGGAGGTGCCCAAAAAGATCCGAACCTCCTAGCAGCTCTAGAAATGACGTCAGAACTGCACGGTGAGCGTCACCATATTCCGTAGTATTGTAACCACGCTACCGCGGACGCGCGGTTAATTGTTCACCGATGGAAGTTTTGCCGGAATGAGCAGGTTTTCCTGTTGATCACATCCCACTGGAGGTGCCCAAAAAGATCCGAACCTCCTAGCAGCTCTAGAAATGACGTCAGAACTGCACGGTGAGCGTCACCATATTCCGTAGTATTGTAACCACGCTACCGCGGACGCGCGGTTAATTGTTCACCGATGGAAGTTTTGCCGGAATGAGCAGGTTTTCCTGTTGATCACATCCCACTGGAGGTGCCCAAAAAGATCCGAACCTCCTAGCAGCTCTAGAAATGACGTCAGAACTGCACGGTGAGCGTCACCATATTCCGTAGTATTGTAACCACGCTACCGCGGACGCGCGGTTAATTGTTCACCGATGGAAGTTTTGCCGGAATGAGCAGGTTTTCCTGTTGATCACATCCCACTGGAGGTGCCCAAAAAGATCCGAACCTCCTAGCAGCTCTAGAAATGACGTCAGAACTGCACGATGAGCGTCACCATATTCCGTACTATTGTAACCACGCCACCGCGGACGCGCGGTTAATTGTTCACCGATGGAAGTTTTGCCGGAATGAGCAGGTTTTCCTGTTGATCACATCCCACTGGAGGTGCCCAAAAAGATCCGAACCTCCTAGCAGCTCTAGAAATGACGTCAGAACTGCACGGTGAGCGTCACCATATTCCGTAGTATTGTAACCACGCTACCGCGGACGCGCGGAAAATTGTTCACCGATGGAAGTTTTGCCGGAATGAGCAGGTTTTCCTGTTGATCACATCCACTGGAGGTGCCCAAAAAGATCCGAACCTCCTAGCAGCTCTAGAAATGACGTCAGAACTGCACGGTGAGCGTCACCATATTCCGTAGTATTGTAACCACGCTACCGCGGACGCGCGGTTAATTGTTCACCGATGGAAGTTTTGCCGGAATGAGCAGGTTTTCCTGTTTATCACATCCCACTGGAGGTGCCCAAAAAGATCCGAACCTCCTAGCAGCTCTAGAAATGACGTCAGAACTGCACGGTGAGCGTCACCATATTCCGTAGTATTGTAACCACGCTACCGCGGACGCGCGGTTAATTGTTCACCGATGGAAGTTTTGCCTGAATGAGCAGGTTTTCCTGTTGATCACATCCAACTGGAGGTGCCCAAAAAGATCCGAACCTCCTAGCAGCTCTAGAAATGACGTCAGAACTGCACGGTGAGCGTCACCATATTCCGTAGTATTGTAACCACGCTACCGCGAACGCGCGGTTAATTGTTCACCGATGGAAGTTTTGCCGGAATGAGCAGGTTTTCCTGTTGATCACATCCCACTGGAGGTGCCCAAAAAGATCCGCAACCTCCTAGCAGCTCTAGAAATGACGTCAGAACTGCACGGTGAGCGTCACCATATTCCGTAGTATTGTAACCACGCTACCGCGGACGCGCGGTTAATTGTTCACCGATGGAAGTTTTGCCGGAATGAGCAGGTTTTCCTGTTGATCACATCCAACTGGAGGTGCCCAAAAAGATCCGAACCTCCTAGCAGCTCTAGAAATGACGTCAGAACTGCACGGTGAGCGTCACCATATTCCGTAGTATTGTAACCACGCTACCGCGGACGCGCGGTTAATTGTTCACCGATGGAAGTTTTGCCGGAATGAGCAGGTTTTCCTGTTGATCACATCCCACTGGAGGTGCCCAAAAGATCCGAACCTCCTAGCAGCTCTAGAAATGACGTCAGAACTGCACGGTGAGCGTCACCATATTCCCTAGTATTGTAACCACGCTACCGCGGACGCGCGGTTAATTGTTCACCGATGGAAGTTTTGCCGGAATGAGCAGGTTTTCCTGTTGATCACATCCCACTGGAGGTGCCCAAAAAGATCCCACCTCCTAGCAGCTCTAGAAATGACGTCAGAACTGCACGGTGAGCGTCACCATATTCCGTAGTATTGTAACCACGCTACCGCGGACGCGCGGTTAATTGTTCACCGATGGAAGTTTTGCCGGAATGAGCAGGTTTTCCTGTTGATCACATCCCACTGGAGGTGCCCAAAAAGATCCGAACCTCCTAGCAGCTCTAGAAATGACGTCAGAACTGCACGGTGAGCGTCACCATATTCCGTAGTACTGTAACCACGCTACCGCGGACGCGCGGTTAATTGTTCACCGATGGAAGTTTTGCCGGAATGAGCAGGTTTTCCTGTTGATCACATCCCACTGGAGGTGCCCAAAAAGATCCGAACCTCCTAGCAGCTCTAGAAATGACGTCAGAACTGCACGGTGAGCGTCACCATATTCGTAGTATTGTAACCACGCTACCGCGGACGCGCGGTTAATTGTTCACCGATGGAAGTTTTGCCGGAATGAGCAGGTTTTCCTGTTGATCACATCCCACTGGAGGTGCCCAAAAAGATCCGAACCTCCTAGCAGCTCTAGAAATGACGTCAGAACTGCACGGTGAGCGTCACCATATTCCGTAGTATTGTAACCACGCTATCGCGGACGCGCGGTTAATTGTTCACCGATGGAAGTTTTGCCGGAATGAGCAGGTTTTCCTGTTGATCACATCCCACTGGAGGTGCCCAAAAAGATCCGAACCTCCTAGCAGCTCTAGAAATGACGTCAGAACTGCACGGTGAGCGTCACCATATTCCGTAGTATTGTAACCACGCTACCGCGGACGCGCGGTTAATTGTTCACCGATGGAAGTTTTGCCGGAATGAGCAGGTTTTCCTGTTGATCACATCCCACTGGAGGTGCCCAAAAAGATCCGAACCTCCTAGCAGCTCTAGAAATGACGTCAGAACTGCACGGTGAGCGTCACCATATTCCGTAGTATTGTAACCACGCTACCGCGGACGCGCGGTTAATTGTTCACCGATGGAAGTTTTGCCGGAATGAGCAGGTTTTCCTGTTGATCACATCCCACTGGAGGTGCCCAAAAAGATCCGAACCTCCTAGCAGCTCTAGAAATGACGTCAGAACTGCACGGTGAGCGTCACCATATTCCGTAGTATTGTAACCACGCTACCGCGGACGCGCGGTTAATTGTTCACCGATGGAAGTTTTGCCGGAATGAGCAGGTTTTCCTGTTGATCACATCCCACTGGAGGTGCCCAAAAAGATCCGAACCTCCTAGCAGCTCTAGAAATGACGTCAGAACTGCACGGTGAGCGTCACCATATTCCGTAGTATTGTAACCACGCTACCGCGGACGCGCGGTTAATTGTTCACCGATGGAAGTTTTGCCGGAATGAGCAGGTTTTCCTGTTGATCACATCCCACTGGAGGTGCCCAAAAGATCCGAACCTCCTAGCAGCTCTAGAAATGACGTCAGAACTGCACGGTGAGCGTCACCATATTCCGTAGTATTGTAACCACGCTACCGCGGACGCGCGGTTAATTGTTCACCGATGGAAGTTTTGCCGGAATGAGCAGGTTTTCCTGTTGATCACATCCCACTGGAGGTGCCCAAAAAGATCCGAACCTCCTAGCAGCTCTAGAAATGACGTCAGAACTGCACGGTGAGCGTCACCATATTCCGTAGTATTGTAACCACGCTACCGCGGACGCGCGGTTAATTGTTCACCGATGGAAGTTTTGCCGGAATGAGCAGGTTTTCCTGTTGATCACATCCCACTGGAGGTGCCCAAAAAGATCCGAACCTCCTAGCAGCTCTAGAAATGACGTCAGAACTGCACGGTGAGCGTCACCATATTCCGTAGTATTGTAACCACGCTACCGCGGACGCGCGGTTAATTGTTCACCGATGGAAGTTTTGCCGGAATGAGCAGGTTTTCCTGTTGATCACATCCCACTGGAGGTGCCCAAAAAGATCCGAACCTCCTAGCAGCTCTAGAAATGACGTCAGAACTGCACGGTGAGCGTCACCATATTCCGTAGTATTGTAACCACGCTACCGCGGACGCGCGGTTAATTGTTCACCGATGGAAGTTTTGCCGGAATGAGCAGGTTTTCCTGTTGATCACATCCCACTGGAGGTGCCCAAAAGATCCGAACCTCCTAGCAGCTCTAGAAATGACGTCAGAACTGCACGGTGAGCGTCACCATATTCCGTAGTATTGTAACCACGCTACCGCGGACGCGCGGTTAATTGTTCACCGATGGAAGTTTTGCCGGAATGAGCAGGTTTTCCTGTTGATCACATCCCACTGGAGGTGCCCAAAAGATCCGAACCTCCTAGCAGCTCTAGAAATGACGTCAGAACTGCACGGTGAGCGTCACCATATTCCGTAGTATTGTAACCACGCTACCGCGGACGCGCGGTTAATTGTTCACCGATGGAAGTTTTGCCGGAATGAGCAGGTTTTCCTGTTGATCACATCCCACTGGAGGTGCCCAAAAAGATCCGAACCTCCTAGCAGCTCTAGAAATGACGTCAGAACTGCACGGTGAGCGTCACCATATTCCGTAGTATTGTAACCACGCTACCGCGGACGCGCGGTTAATTGTTCACCGATGGAAGTTTTGCCGGAATGAGCAGGTTTTCCTGTTGATCACATCCCACTGGAGGTGCCCAAAAAGATCCGAACCTCCTAGCAGCTCTAGAAATGACGTCAGAACTGCACGGTGAGCGTCACCATATTCCGTAGTATTGTAACCACGCTACCGCGGACGCGCGGTTAATTGTTCACCGATGGAAGTTTTGCCGGAATGAGCAGGTTTTCCTGTTGATCACATCC
Source organism: Pecten maximus (assembly GCF_902652985.1). Classification (NCBI taxonomy): domain Eukaryota; kingdom Metazoa; phylum Mollusca; class Bivalvia; order Pectinida; family Pectinidae; genus Pecten; species Pecten maximus. The sequence continues at coordinate 18,499 of NW_022979332.1, forward strand.
CACTGGAGGTGCCCAAAAAGATGCGAACCTCCTAGCAGCTCTAGAAATGACGTCAGAACTGCACGGTGAGCGTCACCATATTCCGTAGTATTGTAACCACGCTACCGCGGACGCGCGGTTAATTGTTCACCGATGGAAGTTTTGCCGGAATGAGCAGGTTTTCCTGTTGATCACATCCAACTGGAGGTGCCCAAAAGATCCGAACCTCCTAGCAGCTCTAGAAATGACGTCAGAACTGCACGTTGAGCGTCACCATATTCCGTAGTATTGTAACCACGCTACCGCGGACGCGCGGTTAATTGTTCACCGATGGAAGTTTTGCCGGAATGAGCAGGTTTTCCTGTTGATCACATCCCAATGGAGGTGCCCAAAAGATCCGAACCTCCTAGCAGCTCTAGAAATGACGTCAGAACTGCACGGTGAGCGTCACCATATTCCTAGTATTGTAACCACGCTACCGCGGACGCGCGGTTAATTGTTCACCGATGGAAGTTTTGCCGGAATGAGCAGGTTTTCCTGTTTATCACATCCCACTGGAGGTGCCCAAAAAGATCCGAACCTCCTAGCAGCTCTAGAAATGACGTCAGAACTGCACGGTGAGCGTCACCATATTCCGTAGTATTGTAACCACGCTACCGCGGACGCGCGGTTAATTGTTCACCGATGGAAGTTTTGCCGGAATGAGCAGGTTTTCCTGTTGATCACATCCCACTGGAGGTGCCCAAAAAGATCCGAACCTCCTAGCAGCTCTAGAAATGACGTCAGAACTGCACGGTGAGCGTCACCATATTCCGTAGTATTGTAACCACGCTACCGCGGACGCGCGGTTAATTGTTCACCGATGGAAGTTTTGCCGGAATGAGCAGGTTTTCCTGTTGATCACATCCCACTGGAGGTGCCAAAAAAGATCCGAACCTCCTAGCAGCTCTAGAAATGACGTCAGAACTGCACGGTGAGCGTCACCATATTCCGTAGTATTGTAACCACGCTACCGCGGACGCGCGGTTAATTGTTCACCGATGGAAGTTTTGCCGGAATGAGCAGGTTTTCCTGTTGATCACATCCCACTGGAGGTGCCCAAAAGATCCGAACCTCCTAGCAGCTCTAGAAATGACGTCAGAACTGCACGGTGAGCGTCACCATATCCCGTGGTATTGTAACCACGCTACAGCGGACGCGCGGTTAATTGTTCACCGATGGAAGTTTTGCCGGAATGAGCAGGTTTTCCTGTTGATCACATCCCACTGGAGGTGCCCAAAAAGATCCGAACCTCCTAGCAGCTCTAGAAATGACGTCAGAACTGCACGGTGAGCGTCACCATATTCCGTAGTATTGTAACCACGCTACCGCGGACGCGCGGTTAATTGTTCACCGATGGAAGTTTTGCCGGAATGAGCAGGTTTTCCTGTTGATCACATCCCACTGGAGGTGCCCAAAAAGATCCGAACCTCCTAGCAGCTCTAGAAATGACGTCAGAACTGCACGGTGAGCGTCACCATATTCGTAGTATTGTAACCACGCTACCGCGGACGCGCGGTTAATTGTTCACCGATGGAAGTTTTGCCGGAATGAGCAGGTTTTCCTGTTGATCACATCCCACTGGAGGTGCCCAAAAAGATCCGAACCTCCTAGCAGCTCTAGAAATGACGTCAGAACTGCACGGTGAGCGTCACCATATTCCGTAGTATTGTAACCACGCTACCGCGGACGCGCGGTTAATTGTTCACCGATGGAAGTTTTGCCGGAATGAGCAGGTTTTCCTGTTGATCACATCCCACTGGAGGTGCCCAAAAAGATCCGAACCTCCTAGCAGCTCTAGAAATGACGTCAGAACTGCACGGTGAGCGTCACCATATTCCGTAGTATTGTAACCACGCTACCGCGGACGCGCGGTTAATTGTTCACCGATGGAAGTTTTGCCGGAATGAGCAGGTTTTCCTGTTGATCACATCCCAGTTGAGGTGCCCAAAAAGATCCGAACCTCCTAGCAGCTCTAGAAATGACGTCAGAACTGCACGGTGAGCGTCACCATATTCCGTAGTATTGTAACCACGCTACCGCGGACGCGCGGTTAATTGTTCACCGATGGAAGTTTTGCCGGAATGAGCAGGTTTTCCTGTTGATCACATCCCACTGGAGGTGCCCAAAAAGATCCGAACCTCCTAGCAGCTCTAGAAATGACGTCAGAACTGCACGGTGAGCGTCACCATATTCCGTAGTATTGTAACCACGCTACCGCGGACGCGCGGCTAATTGTTCACCGATGGAAGTTTTGCCGGAATGAGCAGGTTTTCCTGTTGATCACATCCACTGGAGGTGCCCAAAAAGATCCGAACCTCCTAGCAGCTCTAGAAATGACGTCAGAACTGCACGGTGAGCGTCACCATATTCCGTAGTATTGTAACCACGCTACCGCGGACGCGCGGTTAATTGTTCACCGATGGAAGTTTTGCCGGAATGAGCAGGTTTTCCTGTTCATCACATCCCACTGGAGGTGCCCAAAAAGATCCGAACCTCCTAGCAGCTCTAGAAATGACGTCAGAACTGCACGGTGAGCGTCACCATATTCCGTAGTATTGTAACCACGCTACCGCGGACGCGCGGTTAATTGTTCACCGATGGAAGTTTTGCCGGAATGAGCAGGTTTTCCTGTTGATCACATCCCACTGGAGGTGCCCAAAAGATCCAAACCTCCTAGCAGCTCTAGAAATGACGTCAGAACTGCACGGTGAGCGTCACCATATTCCGTAGTATTGTAACCACGCTACCGCGGACGCGCGGTTAATTGTTCACCGATGGAAGTTTTGCCGGAATGAGCAGGTTTTCCTGTTGATCACATCCCACTGGAGGTGCCCAAAAAGATCCGAACCTCCTAGCAGCTCTAGAAATGACGTCAGAACTGCACGGTGAGCGTCACCATATTCGTAGTATTGTAACCACGCTACCGCGGACGCGCGGTTAATTGTTCACCGATGGAAGTTTTGCCGGAATGAGCAGGTTTTCCTGTTGATCACATCCCACTGGAGGTGCCCAAAAAGATCCGAACCTCCTAGCAGCTCTAGAAATGACGTCAGAACTGCACGGTGAGCGTCACCATATTCCGTAGTATTGTAACCACGCTACCGCGGACGCGCGGTTAATTGTTCACCGATGGAAGTTTTGCGGAATGAGCAGGTTTTCCTGTTATCACATCCTAATGGAGGTGTCCAAAAAGATCCCACCTCCTAGCAGCTCTAGAAATGACGTCAGAACTGCACGGTGAGCGTCACCATATTCCTAGTATTGTAACACGCTACGCGACGCGGGTAATTGTTCCCGTGGAAGTTTTGCCGGAATGAGCGGTTTCCTGTATCACATCCATGGAGGTGCCCAAAAAATCAACTCCTAGCAGCTCTAGAATGACGTCAGATGCAGGTGAGTCACCATATCTAGTTGAACCACGTAACCGCGGACCAGGCTAATTCTGCCTATCACATGGAGGTGTCCAAAAGTCCACTACTACGTCAAACTGCACGTGAGCGTCCTATTCCTAGTATTGTAAACTGCACGTTTTCCTTTTTTCCCCCCCGGGGGGCCCCAAAAAAAACCCCCCCCCCCTTTTTTTTAAAACCAAAACTGCCGGGGGCCCCCCCCCCCTTTTTTTTTTAAAAAACCCCCCCCCCAAAAAAAAAGGGGGGGGGGGGGTTTTTTTTCCCCCCGGGGGGAAAAAAACCCCCCCCCCGGGGGGTAATAAAAGGGGGCCCCCCCCCGGGGGAACCCCAAAGGGGGGGTTTTTTTTTTCCCGGGTTTTTTAAAAAAAATTTTTTTTAACCCCCGGGGAAAAAAAACCAAAAACCCCCAAAAAAAAAATAAATTTTAAAGGGGGAATTTCCCTTTTTGGGGAAGGCCCAACCCCCCCGGGGGGGGGGGGTTTTCCCGGGGGGGGGGAAAGGAAATTTTTTTTTTCCCCCTTTTTAAAAAAAAAAACCCACCCTTTAAATTGGGGAAAGGGGGGGGGTTTTTTAATTTGGGAAAAACCCCCCCGGGGGGGGGGTTTTTTCCCCCCCCGGGGGGGGGGGGGTTTTTTTCCCCCCCACCCCAAAAAAAAAAAACCCCCCGAAAACCCCAAAAACCCCCCCCCTTTTTTTTGTTTTTCCCCCCCAAAAAAAAGCCCCCCTTTTTTTTTTTGGGTTTGGGGGGTTTTTTTAAAAAATTTTTTTTTCCCCCCAAAAAAATTTCCCAAAAAAAACCCCCCCCCCCCCGGGGAAAAAAAAAAGGGGGGAAAAAAAAATTTTTTTTTTTTCCCCCCGGGGTTTGGGGAAAAAACCCCCCCTTTGGGGTTTTAAAAACCCCCCAAAAAGGGGCCCCAAAAACGGGAAAAACCCCCCTTCCCCCCCGGGGGGGCCCCCCCTTTTTTTAATTTTTAAAACCCCCCTTTTTTAAAAAAATTTTTTTTAAAACCCCGGGGGAAAAAACCCCAAAAGGGGGGAAAAAAAACCCCCAAAAACCCGGGGGGAAAAAAAAACCCGGGTTTTAAACCCCCCCCGGGGCCCCTTTTTTGGGGCCCCCTTTTTTTTGGGGGGGGTTTTTTTTTTTCCGGGTTTTTTTCCCCCCCGGGGGGGGAAAAAAAAACCCCCCTTTAAAATTTGGAAAAAATTTAAAGGGGGGGGTTTTTTTTTTTTCCCCCCCCATTTTAACCCCCCCGGGGGGAAAAAAAACCCTTTTTTTTGGGGGGTTTTTTTTTTTCCCCCAAAGGGGAAAAAAAAAAACCCCCCCCCTTTTTGGAAAAACCCCGGGAACCCCGGGGGGTTTCCCCCCTTTTAAACTTTAAAACCCCAACCCCGGGCCCCTTTTTTTTTGGGTTTTGGGGGGGGGGGTTTCCCTTTTTTTAAAAACCCCCCCCCTTAAAAAGGAAAACGGGGTTCCCCCGTTTTAAAAAAAGGGGGAAAAAAGGGGGAAGGGGGGTTTGGGGGGGAAAAATTTTTTTTTTTTTTTGGGGGGGGGAAAAAAAAAAAAACCCCCCCGCTTTAAAAACCCAAACCCGGGGGGGTTTTCCAAAAACCTTTTTTAACCCCTACCCCCCCCGGGGTTTTTTTGGGGGGGGAAAAAGGGCCGGGTTTTTTTTTCCCCCCAAAAAAAAAAACCCAAAAAGGCCCCCCCAAAACCAAAAAAAAAATTTTTTTAAAATTTTTCCCGGCCCCCCCGGGAAAAATTTTTCCCCGGGGGGGTTTTTTTTTTAAACCCCCTTTTTGGGGGGAAAAAAAAAGGGGGGCCCCCAAAAATTAAAATAGGGAAAAAAAAGGCCCCTTTCCCCCAAATTTCCCGGGGCCCCCCGGGGAAAGGGGGGTTTTTTTTTTGGGTTTTGGGGGGTTTTTTTCCCCAAAAACCCCCCCAAAAAAACCCCCCCCAAAAAAAAACCAAAAACCCGGGGCCCAAATTTTTCCCCCTTTTTTAAATTTTCCCGGGCCCCCGGGGGGGGAAAAAAAATTTTTTTGGGGGGGGGGTTTTTTTTTTTAAAAAAAAGGTTCCCCCCCAAAAACCCCCCCCAAAATCCGGAAACCCCGGGGCCCCTTTTTTTCCCCCCCCCCCCGGGCCCCGGTTGGGTTTAAAAATTTTTGGTTGGAAAATTTTTTTAAAAAAAAAAAAACCCCCCCCTTTTTAAAAAAAAAAAACCCCCCCGGGGGGAAATTTGAATTTTTCCCCACCCCCGGGTTTTTAAAAAAAAGGGGGGGGGGGAAGGCCGGGTTTTTGTTTCCCAAATTTTTTGGGGGCCAAAAAAACCCCCCTTTTGGGAAAGGGGGTAAAAAAGGGGGGGTCCCCCCTAGAAAGGGGGGGGGGGGCGGAAATTTTTGGAAACCCCTCCCCGGGGGGGGGTTTTAAAAAAAAGGGGAAAAACCAAAATGACGTAAAGCCTGGGAGTTCACCAATTTGTAGTATTGTAACCACGCACCGCGGGCGCGCGGGGTAAGTTCACCGATGGAAAATTTTGCCCGAAAGAGAATTTTTGTTGATCCATCCAATGAAGGGGCCCAAAAGATCGACCTCCTAGCACCTTTGAAATGACGTCAAAAAATGCACGGTAGCGTCACCATTTCCCTGATTGTAAAAACGCTACCGCAAAGCGCGGTTAATTTTTCACCGATGAAGTTTTGGGGAATGAGAGGTTTTTTTGTTGTCACACCAAAGGGGTTCCAAAAGATCCCAAATCCACAGCTCTAAAAAGAGTCAGAACTGCACGGGAGCGTCACCATATTCCCTGTATTGTAAACCACGCTACCGCGGACGCGCGGTAAATTGTTTCCCGATGGAAGTTCTGGGCCCGGGAAAGAGCAGGTTGTCTGTTATCACAAACCCACTGGAGGTGCCCAAAAAGATCAAACCTCCTAGGGAGCTCTAGAAATGACGTCAAACTGCATGGTGAGCTTCACCATTTCGTTAGTATTGCAACCACGCTCGGCGGACGCGCGGTTAATTGTTCACCGATGGAAGTTTTGCCGGAATGAGCAGGTTTTCCCGTTGATCACATCCAACTGAAGGTGCCCAAAGATGCGAACCTCCTAGCACTCTAGAAATGACGTCAAACTGCACGGTGAGCGTCACCATATTCGTAGTATTGTAAACCCCGCTACCGCGGAAAGCGCGGTTAATTGGTTCACCGTGGAAGTTTGGCCGGAATAGGCAGGTTTCCCTGTTTATCACATCCAAGTGGAGGTGCCAAAAAGATGAAATCCTAGCAGCTCTAGAAATGCCGTCAGAACTGCTCGGTGAGCGTCACCATATTCGTAGTATTGTAACTACGCTACCGCGAACTCGCGGTTAATTATTCACCGATGGAAGTTTTGGCGGAATGAGCAAGTTTTCCTGTTGATCACATCCTAATGGAGGTGTCCAAAAAGATCCCAACTCCTAGCAGCTCTAGAAATGACGTCAGAACTGCACAGTGAGCGTCACCATATTCCCTAGTATTGTAACCACGCTACCGCGGACGCGCGGTTAATTGTTCACCGATGGAAGTTTTTCCGGAAAGAGCAGGTTTTCCTGTTGATCACATCCAACCTGAGGTGCCCCAAAAAGATTCGAACCTCCTAGCAGCTCTAGAAATGCCGTCAGAACTGCACGTTGAGCGTCACCATATTCCGTAGTATTGTACCCACGCTACCGCGGACGCGTGGTAATTGTTCACGATGGAAGTTTTGCCTGAATGAGCAGGTTTTCCTGTTGATCACATCCAACTGGAAGGTGCCCAAAAAAGATGCGAACCTCCTAGCAGCTTAGAAATGACGTCAGAACTGCACGGTGAGCGTCACCATATTCCGCGTATGTGTAACTACGTACCGCGGAACGCGCGGTTAATTGTTCACCTATGGAAGTTTTGCCGGCAATGAGAAGGTTTTCCTGTTGATCACATCCTAATGGAGGTGTCCAAAAAGATCCCAACCTCCTAGCAGCTCTAGAAATGACGTCAGAACTGCACGGTGAGCGTCACCATATTCCGTAGTATTGCAACCAAGCTAGGGCGGACGCGCGGTTAATTGTTCACCGCTGGAAGTTTTGCCGGAATGGGCAGGTTTTCATGTTGATCACATCCCAGTGGAGGTGCCCAAAAAGATGCGAACCTCCTAGCAGCTCTAGAAATGACGTCAGAACTGCACGGTGAGCGTCACCATATTCCCTAGTATTGTAACCACGCTACCGCGGACGCGCGGTTAATTGTTCACCGATGGAAGTTTTGCCGGAATGAGCAGGTTTTCCTGTTGATCACATCCTAATGGAGGTGCCCAAAAGATCCAACCTCCTAGCAAGCTCTAGAAATGACGTCAGAACTGCACGGTGAGCGTCACCATATTCCGTAGTATTGTAACCAGCTACGCGGACGCGCGGTTAATTGTTCACCGATGGAAGTTTTGCCGGAATGGGCAGGTTTTCCTGTTGATCACATCCCAGTGGAGGTGCCCAAAAAGATGCGAACCTCCTAGCAGCTCTAGAAATGACGTCAGAACTGCACGGTGATTGTCACCATATTCCCTAGTATTGTAACCACGCTACCGCGGACGCGCGGTTAATTGTTCACCGATGGAAGTTTTGCCGGAATGATCAGGTTTTCCTGTTTATCACATCCCAGTGGAGGTGCCCAAAAAGATCCGAACCTCCTTGCTGCTCTAGAAATGACGTCAGAACTGCACGGTGAGCGTCACCAAATTCCGTAGTATTGTAACCAGACTACCGCGTACGCGGGTTAATTGTTCACCGATGGAAGTTTTGCCTGAATGAGCAGGTTTTCCTGTTGATCACATCCAACTGAAGGTGCCCAAAAAAATGCGAACCCTAGCAGCTCTAGAAATGACGTCAGAACTGCACGGTGAGCGTCACCATATTCCCTAGTAATGTAACACGCACCGCGACGCGCGGTAATTTTCCCGATGGAAGTTTTGGCGGAATGAGCAGTTTTCGTTATCACTCCTAAGGAGTGTCCAAAGATCCACCTCCTAGCACTCTAGAATGACGGATGTGCCCAATTCGAAGCACCTGCGCCGGAATGTTCCAGATTGCCGTGAGGGTCCTTTGTTCCGATCAAGTAACCGCTCCGCTGAGCGCGTAATTGTTCAGCAAGGTAATTTTACCGAGATTTATAAGTTTTCCCGTTACTCCAATGGAGGTTCCCAAGAAAGACGTCCCACCG
>NW_022979333.1:0-26756 GCF_902652985.1 Pecten maximus
GTTTTTCGAGTTCCAAGAAGAAAGTAAAATTTAATTTTTTGGAGGAAAATCTTCTGAAGCATGCCAGGAGTTGCTACCTTACTTAGTAATATGACCTGTTTACATTTGTACCAGGTTTCTTTTCAGAAATTGGCGTGCACCATGGTAGAAATTGAACTCACAGTCTTGGGTGTCATGCGAATACAAATTTTCTGCAAAAATGAACTTTGAAATGATTTTCCAAGATATTGCACTAAACCAATAAGTGCAAACATAAAATATAAGTGACAAAGTGAAACTTCAAAATAAAACTACTGGAACTTTGAAACTGCTAAAAATGTCTGATGTAGACATTTGTTTGTCAAAATGTCTTATGTCTGGTGCTGGGGTCAGAGGAAACTTGGGGTATTTCCCCAAAAGTCACTATTACATCTCACTTTCTCAATGTAATTTCTTCCTATAAACCAGAAATCGTAGTTCCAGACATTAAAATAATCACATGTATATTTCATTCTGCAGACTGTAATCCGAGTTTCCTCTGACACCTGTATACCAGATGTTTGGTGGTTTGATAAACTCATAACTTGTCTGATGTTAAATTGATGTTTGTTGCTTGGACCAGGGAAAAATCTCATTATAAACATGAATGGATGATGTTGCCATTACTATGATGTAGTATTATAAACGAGATCTGACAAATACTTTGGTATTTTTATTGTCGTCAATAATGTGATGTTTTACTCACATGCATTAAAATTAAAAACAAGAATTAATTCACTGGGTAATGTATATAGGGTCATTCAAAAAGTTTCGTTGAAGGACTAATAATTGATGATCCTTGTTTCTCTCGATTCCAGCTGGGGCACTCGTGCCCTGACAGGAATCGAACCTGTGTCTGTCTAAATGCAAATGACAAAGGGTTATCTATTATTTGCTAGAATTTCGCAGAATTTATGGAAATACTAAAACTTGGCATTGTGGGACTCGTTATATTCGGCAATACAATTAATAAAATTGAAAAGGATACATAAAAAAATAAATTGTAGGTTTATCAGTGAAAACTGTATTCCTACATGTACTTTTCATGCATGTGTACTGAAAACACTTCTACTATAACTTCTGTAACAGAAGAGGAAACACACTGATAACATGAGACTGGGGAGCTTGGGATTTGAAAATTCCAGACAAACTTTCTAATTATTGAGTGCGACCTTTCAATGTATCGATGTATTTAATTGAACTTAAAATATGCTGTTTGTTTGTGTGACAGTTTGTATACCAATACATGTACAGTATATATATATATACAGCACAATATCTGACAATCTGATCACACGAGTCAGGAATATAAGGTATAAACATCAGCTTAGTATAGAAACATTTTAAATGTGCTGTTGCAGAACCGCCCACAGCGATTTCTTGAAATCGACTATATTTTCCAGTAAAGCTATGAAAAATACATGTTATTTTCCACTTGACCCATAAGCGCGCCCATAGCGCCATCTACTTCACTTTTTCATTTACAAGCATACCTGTGTTTTTCACAGACCCATAAGTGGTATTTCTATTTGTCACTAAGAGGTTTTGTCACGACTAGGTATTGTACATACATTGTAGTTTAAAATGATAAACAGTTGACCATGAAAAAACAAACGGGTTTAGTACAAGATGACGTAGAAAACCAAAATTCGAAAATTTTCATCAAATTCAAAATACCATTTTTAAAATCAAGCGGCAAATTCGGCACGATAAAATGCGAGTACGATGCGATGTTAGTGTCTTAAAAACATATTTGACTATCCCTCTGTATACCAGCAAAAGAAAGTCATGCCGAATCACTGGATAAGGGCAGTAATTCAATGTTGAAAAATGTATGTGGAAAAAATGCACGGGCGATACAAGTTGTCCTTGTCGTACACAATAAAACAACGTATTGATTTATTATGAAAATGATTTGATACAATATCCATGGCAATGTATTATGTTATACTATGTTTAACATACTTATATTTGGTTTGGTTTGGTTTATTTTGTTTAACGTCCTATTAACAGCTAAGGTCATTTAAGGACGACCTCCCGTGCGTGCGACATGAATGTGTGTGGTGAGTGCGTATGTGTGTTTTGGGAAGCTGCGGTATTTTCGTGTTAAGTCTCCTTGTGATAGGCCGGAACTTCTGCCGAAGTTTTATAATTAGTCGTCGCATAACGTGACATGTCGACTAAGGCACCGACCATTTAACTTTAGGGGGTGGCATTTACTAAATGTAAAATTTGTGATTTTTTTCAAAATTATATATTCAAAATCATTGTGTGAAATCCATTCTTACAATAGCATCAACAAAGTGACTGTGATGTATTAAATTGTTTTGTTTCAATCTGCATATATAACAGCTAAAATTGTTTTATTTAATACTTAATTATATCGCTTTACTAAGTGGGCAATCAAGATATTTTACTGATATTTGACATGCATTAGATCTGTATCCTCCTTATCGATTAAGAAATGGACTACTGTACAGGATGAATGATCAAATTTTATAGAATGATATAGATAGCAACGGGTGATGAAATCACAAATATTAACACTTTATTTTCAAAACGAAGAAATATTCACAATGACATTGGGAAATAAATAAGAGGCCCAGGGGCCTCAACGGTCATCTGACTCTAAATTAAAGACCCTTATACTATTGTAGTATGCATTCTCTGTAGCAGGTTTAGTGGCACTGTTGGCCATGGTGGCCATCTTGGATTTCTGACTGACCCAATAAACAAGAGGCCCAGGGGCCTTAACGGTCATCTGACTCTAAATTAAAGACCCTTATACTATTGTAGTATGCATTCTCTGTAGCAAGTATATAGTGGCACTGTTGGCCAAGATGGCCATCTTGGATTTCTGACGGACCCAATAAATAACAACACTTGGTCTGGACCATCTAAGGATAATTTCTGGTAAGTTAGAGCTGAGTCCCACAGGTGGAATTTGAGAAGAAGTTTTAAATAGGTGTTGTTCAGGAAAACTATGATTGCGCAATCACGTTACAATTGCACGATTCTTCGGGTCAGATGACCTAAAAAAACAAAGCAAATTGAAGTAAAAATATTAAAGAGTTATTAAACTTTAATATAATGGATATGAAAAAAAATGTTGCTGAAACATTTTGAAAAAAAAAGTTTGCATTTCATTCTGGGCAGAAAAAAATAAACTGTTTTCTATCGAGTTTGTAAAAAAAATTGGACACTGATAAAAATCCCAGGCCCTATCATAGTTTAATGTTTCATTTGAAATTTGTGTTAAGTTAAATGAAGTTTCATTTTTGATTTCAGTGATTTGAGAAAATGCCCAGAAAAATACGGCACGTGGGAAAACGATGAATTACGACATAGATATTCTTCAAAAAGCTGTCAGGTGCCTTGACAGTAATGAAGGCGGCTAAAACGTATGGTATACCGAGGTCAATTTTGGCGACAAGGTCAGTGGGAAGACGAACTAAGCCGGGACGACAGCCTTTTCTTCCTCTGGAAATAGAAAATAAAATTGTGGACACCGCAAAAGCTGCAGCCCGACGGGGGACGGGGATTTCCAGAAAACAATTACTGGCCAGAACCGGAATTTGTTTTCGGAGAATGAACGTATCAACTTTCAAGACTGTTGCTTTGGTTTGGTTTATTTTGTTTAACGTCCTATTAACAGCTACGGTAATTTAAGGACGGCCTCCCGTGCGTGCGATGAGTGCGTATGTGTGTTTTGGGAGGCTGCGGTATGTGACTAATGTGACTATAATGACATGTGTTAATGCTGTAGGGCGAAAGATGCCCCTATGCTTATAGTGAAAGGCAAAACATCAAAATCCTTACATGGGGTCAACACTGCAGACGCACCTGTCAATACAAAGTAAGCTTACCAACAGAAAGGGTGGATGTCGGATGCCATCGGAGAAGTGTGGTTTAAAGATATTTTTCTACAGAACTGGTCAGTCACAGTTACTGATTTTAGATGGCCATTCGTCATATGAGATAGGGGGAATTATACAGATGGCGATGGAGGAAAATATCCACTTGATGTCGCTACAACCTCATACATGCCCTGCAGCCCCTAGACAGGCCCGTGTTCGGACAAATTAATACCGCATACAACCGCCACTGTTCGGATTATTTGAACGACAACCCCTACATTTGGAACAATTGGACGTTCCCGAAACTTTTTCAGATGGCATGGGAAATTTCTTTGACCCCCAAAAACATTCAAAATCGATTTAGATCGTGCGGCATATTCTCGTTTGATCCAAATGCTGTCTGCGTCGAAGCGTACGAACCCTCCATTTCGTCAGACCGTGAAATCACTAGCCTACCTGACCAAACCACCATTTCATACCGTCACGCATCAGGAATCCCAACCAAGGGATGTCGTACCGGCAGTTGTTGACTCCGGAATCCCGCATGCGACGATCGCAACAACAATTTCTAGTGCATATATTGGGGAGCAGTCTGATGTTCCCGATCTTTATTCAACTCCTGCTGTCAAAACCAACGGAGATCCACGACCCGGAACTTCTATAGATCTGATATCAACAGGAAAATTGTCGATGAGAACGAAGTGGCCACATTTTCGTCTCCGGAGGAGAATCACTCCGTCGACACAGAAATAGAAAATGTGTGGAACGAGCGTTTATTTGACCACGTGCTTGTCCAAAGTTAAACAAAGTTTAACGTACTAGTACAGGTTGAACATACCACAGCCTCCCAAAACACACATACTCACTCACAACACGCATGCATGTCGCACGCACGGGAGGCCGTTCTTAAAATGACTTTAGCTGTTAATAGGACGTTAAACAAAATAAACCAAACCAAACCAAACTCTCTGAACAGTATTCACTCCGACCAACGCTTCAAATCAAATTTTAATGAAGTTTTAACATTTCAATATGTTTGCCGCCAGCATTTCCGGTTGTCTTGAAAGTACGTTATCTCTGTCAAGTTCTAGAGTGTCTGCTAAGTCTGCCAACGTTCTGTGTACATCCGGGCTACTTCAATGCTGCAAATGGGTCTGTCGGTTTGGATTCATAGTGCTACCACACTAAAGCATACTGCCGAAGACACCCAGCAGCACACCCCACCTGGTCACATTATACTGACAACGGGCGAACCAGTCGCTCCACTCCCAATATGCTAAGCGCTAAGCAGGAGCAGCAACTACCATTTTTAAAGACTCTGGTATGTCTCGGCTAGGGGACAGAACCCAAAGACTTCCTCACAGCGGCGAACGCTCAACTAAAGGCCAAAAGTGAGGCATTGTCAAGGGAGACATTAGGAAGAAGAAAGTTGTTCAGAAAGAGAAAAGATAAGATCCCAAATTTAGACGCCTCTTACGATCATGCAGTGGGGGCAGCAGGTACAATTCTTACGCCCTACCTGCAACACCCCCAGGTCCATCTCATGTTCTAACAAAACAGGAAGAATGTGTGTTGGTCAATTACATTGAAGTTAAGCCTATTATGGATATTAATGGACGCCCCAAATCCATCTCCCAATAACCTGCCAGGAAAAGACTGGTATTCAGCTTTCCATAGAAGAAATCCGACCATAACTGGGTTCCACAGTCTTTAGGACATGAGAGGGCAGCTATTACAGAAGGGATGATAAGGAACTTGCATAAAAAAACAAGAGGCCCACAGGGCCTGTATCGCTTACCTGGTTAGATCAGACAAAATGTCAAAATAATGTTCGTGTTCAATTTGTTTTATTTGTCAATCTCAAACAATGCTATATATAGTTATAGTGTGGGGATCCCGACTGCTTTAAAGAAATAACGAAGTCCAGACTCTCTAAAGGGTCTGAAAGACCTCAAGAATTGTTTTTAGAACATGCATTCATCACCATTTATGCAAAATCTGTTCCACTTCCCTCAAGGATGTTTCCTACCAAATTGGGTTCAAATCCATTCATAACGTTATGACTAGTAGCGATTTAAAGGAATTACCCATATTTCCTCTATTGGGCCACGCCCTTTTGGCCCCTTTAGGGTCAGAGTCACCATTTATGCAAAATCTTTTCCCCTTCCCCGAAGGATGTTTCTGACTAAATTGGGTTCAAATACATTCATAACTTAATGACTAGTAGCGATTTAAAGAAATTACCTCTATTTCCCCTATTGGGCCCCACCCCTTTGGCCCCTCGGGGGTCAGAGTCACCATTTATGCAAAATATGTTCCCCTTTCCCCAAGGATGTTTCTGACCAAATTGGGTTCAAATCCATTCATAACTTTATGGCAAGTAGCGATTTGAAGGTATTGCCCCAATTTCCCATATTGGGCCCCACCCCTCCAGCCCCTTGGGGGTCAGAGTCACCATTTATGCAAAATCTGATCCCCTTCTGCCAAGGATGTTTCGGACAAAATTTGGTAGAAATCCAATAAGATTTGAAGCAAATGTTGACGGACGACGGACGGACGACGGACGCCGCACCATAACATAAGCTCACCGGACCTTCGGTCCAGGTGAGCTAAAAACTTTGAGTTTCTTTCACAGGAGGTGCCAGATTATGAAGATCTAGTCAAAGATCCTCGGCGGATTTCTAATGCGGATGAAAGTGGATTTCCACTGTATGTGAAGTCCGATTTAGTCCTGGCCCCTTTAGGTTCGAAACATATCTACCAAGTTGTTGTGAGTGATGAAACTCAAATTACTGTTATTGCCTGTATGAATGCCGTTGGCAACTATATGCGACCTATGATAATTTATCCGGGAGAACGCTTCAGAGACGTTGGTATTGCGAAATTCCCAGAGGCAATTTTTGCACACACAACAAATGGATGGATGGATACCGATTGTTTTGTGGAATTTTAAAAACATTTAAATAAAGCAATTTGTTTCTAAATCGAACATAGCCTCTCCCATACTTTTGATTGTTGATGGCTACTCTACACACATTTCCCTGGCAGCTTCAAAATTCTGCAGGGAGAATGGAATTGTGTTGTACTGTCTTTTGCCAAATGCAACCCATATATTACAAGCTTGCGATGTAGGGCTGTTCTCGCCGATGAAGGCCGCTTGAACAATGCATGTTAAGCAGTGGCAAATGTAACACATAGGAGAAGTCCTGACCAAGAGAATGTTTCCGGAAGTCCTTCGGGGTACTTGGTACCAAGTCGCAAGTTTCAGAAATCATGCCTTTTCCCTTTATCAAGTGACGGTATTGACAGCACAAAGCTGGCTCCTTCAAAGTGTTTTAGCGGAGAGTAAGCAACTACACAAGACATGGAGGAGATCAACTCAACCATGGATCCTTCCGGAGATGCCTCCATTGTTCTAGCCCATCAATCCGTGGAAACCGTTACATTATCTGCTCCAATTGATCCTTCCGTAGAATTATCATCTGCTCCCGTCAAATCTTCCGGAGAAATCTCATCTACTCCCATCGATCCTTCCAGAGAAACCTCATCTACCCCTACTACCGATCCTTCCAGGGAAATATCATTTGCTCCGACCCTTCTTTTCAGGGAAACCTCTACTGCTCCTTTTGTAGAAAAATCATCTACTAATTCCACCCATCATTTTAAGGAAATCTCCTCGGTCCCCACCACAGAGTCTGTGTCCATTAACTCCCAAAATTCAGAAGTATTAACATGCAGTGACCCTAGTCCCATGAACCTTTATCCTACAGTCGCTATCATTCAACCTCCTCAAATCCAAGTATCTGCAGCAAATGTCTCGTCTGCGTTTGATCACCTTAGAGTTCCTGAAATAAAAAGAGAAAGTGAAAAGGAACAATAATATTAGAGAAAAACTTCCAAAAGCCTTATCAGGTGTAGAGGCTATTACCCTCTTAGAGGAGCGAGAAAAGAATTGAAAATGAGGAGCAAAAAAAGTACGAAAAGAAGAAATTAGAGAGAATGAGAGGCAGAGAAAGAAGGAAGAGGGAAAGAACAAGAGGCCCATGGGGCCTGTATCGCTCACCTGGTTGGATTAGACCAAATGTCAAAATAATGTTCATGTTTAATTCGTTTTATTTGTCAATCTCAAACAATGGTAAATATGGTTATAGTGTGGAGATCCCAACTGCTTTAAAGAAATAACGAAGTCCAGACTCTCTAAGGGTCTGAAAGACCTCAAGAATTGTTTTAGAACATCCATTCATAACTTTATTACTAGTAGCGATTTAAAGGAATTACCTCTATTTCCCCTATGGGACCCCGCCCCTTTGGCCCCTCGGGGGTCAGTCACCATTTATGCAAAATCTGTTCCCCTTTCCCAAAGGATGTTTCTGACCAAATTGGGTTTAACTTTCCATTCATAACTTTATGACTAGTAGTAATTTAAAGGAAATGCCTCTATTTCCCCTATGGGGCCCCGCCCATTTGGCCCCTTGGGGGTCAAATTGACCATTTATGCAAACTCTGTTCCCCTTCCCCAAATGATGTTTCTGGCCAAATTGGGTTTAAATCCTTATTCAAATTACCTATATTTCCCCTATGGGGCCCCGCCCTTTTGACCCCTCGGGGGTCAGAGTCGCCATTTTAGCAAAAATCTGTTCCCCTTCCCCAATGATGTTTCTGACCAAATTGGGTTCAAATCCTTTTATAACTTGATGACTAGTAGCGATTTAAAGGAATTACCTCTATTTCCCCATTAGGCCCCGCCCCTTTGGCCCCTTGGGGGTCAGAGTCACCATTTATGCAAAATCTGTTCCCCTTCCGCCAAGGATGTTTCTGACCAAATTGGGTTTAAATCCATTCATAACTTAATCACTAGTAGCGAATTAAAGGAATTGCCTCAATTTCCCCTATTTGGCCCCGTCCCTCAGGCCCCTTTGGGGTCAGAGTCACCACTGATGCAAAATCTGATCCCCTTCCCCCACGGTTTGGTTTGGTTTGGTTTGGTTTATTTTGTTAAGTTAGGTTGGGTTTATTTTGTTTAACGTCCTATTAACAGCTAAGGTCATTTAAGGACAGCCTCTCGTGCGTGTGACATGCATGCGTGTTGTGAGTGCGTATGTGTGTTTTGGGAGGCTGCGGTATGTTCGTGTCAAGTCTCCTTGTGATAGGCCGGAACTTTTGCCGTTTTATAGTGCTACCTCACTGAAGCATACTGCCGAAGACACCCAGCAGCACACCCTTCCTTTCGGGGAAACCTCTACTTCTCCTTCCGGGGAAACCTCGTCATCTTACTTAACAGCTCCTTTTGTAGAAAAAATATTTACTACTTCCACCCATCATTTTAAGGAAATCTCCTCGGTCCCCACCACAGAGTCTGTGTCCATTAACTCCCAAAATTCAGAAGTATTAACATGCAGTGACCCTAGTCCCATGAACCTTTATCCTACAGTCGCTATCATTCAACCTCCTCAAATCCAAGTATCTGCAGCAAATGTCTCGTCTGCGTTTGATCACCTTAGAGTTCCTGAAATAAAAGAGAAAGTGAAAAGGAACAATAATATTAGAGAAAAACTTCCAAAAGCCTTATCAGGTGTAGAGGCTATTACCCTCTTACAGGAGCGAGAAAAGAATTGAAAATGAGGAGCAAAAAAAGTACGAAAAGAAGAAATTAGAGAGAATGAGAGGCAGAGAAAGAAGGAAGAGGGAAAGAACAAGAGGCCCATGGGGCCTGTATCGCTCACCTGGTTGGATTAGACCAAATGTCAAAATAATGTTCATGTTTAATTCGTTTTATTTGTCAATCTCAAACAATGGTAAATATGGTTATAGTGTGGAGATCCCAACTGCTTTAAAGAAATAACGAAGTCCAGACTCTCTAAGGGTCTGAAAGACCTCAAGAATTGTTTTAGAACATCCATTCATAACTTTATTACTAGTAGCGATTTAAAGGAATTACCTCTATTTCCCCTATGGGACCCCGCCCCTTTGGCCCCTCGGGGGTCAGTCACCATTTATGCAAAATCTGTTCCCCTTTCCCAAAGGATGTTTCTGACCAAATTGGGTTTAACTTTCCATTCATAACTTTATGACTAGTAGTAATTTAAAGGAAATGCCTCTATTTCCCCTATGGGGCCCCGCCTATTTGGCCCCTTGGGGGTCAAATTGACCATTTATGCAAACTCTGTTCCCCTTCCCCAAATGATGTTTCTGACCAAATTGGGTTTAAATCCTTATTCAAATTACCTATATTTCCCCTATGGGGCCCCGCCCTTTTGACCCCTCGGGGGTCAGAGTCGCCATTTTAGCAAAAATCTGTTCCCCTTCCCCAATGATGTTTCTGACCAAATTGGGTTCAAATCCTTTTATAACTTGATGACTAGTAGCGATTTAAAGGAATTACCTCTATTTCCCCATTAGGCCCCGCCCCTTTGGCCCCTTGGGGGTCAGAGTCACCATTTATGCAAAATCTGTTCCCCTTCCGCCAAGGATGTTTCTGACCAAATTGGGTTTAAATCCATTCATAACTTAATCACTAGTAGCGAATTAAAGGAATTGCCTCAATTTCCCCTATTTGGCCCCGTCCCTCAGGCCCCTTTGGGGTCAGAGTCACCACTGATGCAAAATCTGATCCCCTTCCCCCACGGTTTGGTTTGGTTTGGTTTGGTTTATTTTGTTAAGTTAGGTTTGGTTTATTTTGTTTAACGTCCTATTAACAGCTAAGGTCATTTAAGGACAGCCTCTCGTGCGTGTGACATGCATGCGTGTTGTGAGTGCGTATGTGTGTTTTGGGAGGCTGCGGTATGTTCGTGTCAAGTCTCCTTGTGATAGGCCGGAACTTTTGCCGTTTTATAGTGCTACCTCACTGAAGCATACTGCCGAAGACACCCAGCAGCACACCCTTCCTTTCGGGGAAACCTCTACTGCTCCTTCCGGGGAAACCTCGTCATCTTACTTAACAGCTCCTTTTGTAGAAAAATCATCTACTACTTCCACCCATCATTTTAAGGAAATCTCCTCGATCCCCACCACAGAGTCTGTGTCCATTAACTCCCAAAATTCAGAAGTATTAACATGCAGTGACCCTAGTCCCATGAACCTTTATCCTACAGTCGCTATCATTCAACCTCCTCAAATCCAAGTATCTGCAGCAAATGTCTCGTCTGCGTTTGATCACCTTAGAGTTCCTGAAATAAAAAGAGAAAGTGAAAAGGAACAATAATATTAGAGAAAAACTTCCAAAAGCCTTATCAGGTGTAGAGGCTATTACCCTCTTACAGGAGCGAGAAAAGAATTGAAAATGAGGAGCAAAAAAAGTACGAAAAGAAGAAATTAGAGAGAATGAGAGGCAGAGAAAGAAGGAAGAGGGAAAGAACAAGAGGCCCATGGGGCCTGTATCGCTCACCTGGTTGGATTAGACCAAATGTCAAAATAATGTTCATGTTTAATTCGTTTTATTTGTCAATCTCAAACAATGGTAAATATGGTTATAGTGTGGAGATCCCAACTGCTTTAAAGAAATAACGAAGTCCAGACTCTCTAAGGGTCTGAAAGACCTCAAGAATTGTTTTAGAACATCCATTCATAACTTTATTACTAGTAGCGATTTAAAGGAATTACCTCTATTTCCCCTATGGGACCCCGCCCCTTTGGCCCCTCGGGGGTCAGTCACCATTTATGCAAAATCTGTTCCCCTTTCCCAAAGGATGTTTCTGACCAAATTGGGTTTAACTTTCCATTCATAACTTTATGACTAGTAGTAATTTAAAGGAAATGCCTCTATTTCCCCTATGGGGCCCCGCCTATTTGGCCCCTTGGGGGTCAAATTGACCATTTATGCAAACTCTGTTCCCCTTCCCCAAATGATGTTTCTGACCAAATTGGGTTTAAATCCTTATTCAAATTACCTATATTTCCCCTATGGGGCCCCGCCCTTTTGACCCCTCGGGGGTCAGAGTCGCCATTTTAGCAAAAATCTGTTCCCCTTCCCCAATGATGTTTCTGACCAAATTGGGTTCAAATCCTTTTATAACTTGATGACTAGTAGCGATTTAAAGGAATTACCTCTATTTCCCCATTAGGCCCCGCCCCTTTGGCCCCTTGGGGGTCAGAGTCACCATTTATGCAAAATCTGTTCCCCTTCCGCCAAGGATGTTTCTGACCAAATTGGGTTTAAATCCATTCATAACTTAATCACTAGTAGCGAATTAAAGGAATTGCCTCAATTTCCCCTATTTGGCCCCGTCCCTCAGGCCCCTTTGGGGTCAGAGTCACCACTGATGCAAAATCTGATCCCCTTCCCCCACGGTTTGGTTTGGTTTGGTTTGGTTTATTTTGTTAAGTTAGGTTTGGTTTATTTTGTTTAACGTCCTATTAACAGCTAAGGTCATTTAAGGACAGCCTCTCGTGCGTGTGACATGCATGCGTGTTGTGAGTGCGTATGTGTGTTTTGGGAGGCTGCGGTATGTTCGTGTCAAGTCTCCTTGTGATAGGCCGGAACTTTTGCCGTTTTATAGTGCTACCTCACTGAAGCATACTGCCGAAGACACCCAGCAGCACACCCTTCCTTTCGGGGAAACCTCTACTGCTCCTTCCGGGGAAACCTCGTCATCTTACTTAACAGCTCCTTTTGTAGAAAAATCATCTACTACTTCCACCCATCATTTTAAGGAAATCTCCTCGATCCCCACCACAGAGTCTGTGTCCATTAACTCCCAAAATTCAGAAGTATTAACATGCAGTGACCCTAGTCCCATGAACCTTTATCCTACAGTCGCTATCATTCAACCTCCTCAAATCCAAGTATCTGCAGCAAATGTCTCGTCTGCGTTTGATCACCTTAGAGTTCCTGAAATAAAAAGAGAAAGTGAAAAGGAACAATAATATTAGAGAAAAACTTCCAAAAGCCTTATCAGGTGTAGAGGCTATTACCCTCTTAGAGGAGCGAGAAAAGAATTGAAAATGAGGAGCAAAAAAGTACGAAAAGAAGAAATTAGAGAGAATGAGAGGCAGAGAAAGAAGGAAGAGTGAAAGAACAAGAGGCCCATGGGGCCTGTATCGCTCACCTGGTTGGATTAGACCAAATGTCAAAATAATGTTCATGTTTAATTCGTTTTATTTGTCAATCTCAAACAAAGGTAAATATGGTTATAGTGTGGAGATCCCAACTGCTTTAAAGAAATAACGAAGTCCAGACTCTCTAAGGGTCTGAAAGACCTCAAGAATTGTTTTAGAACATCCATTCATAACTTTATTACTAGTAGCGATTTAAAGGAATTACCTCTATTTCCCCTATGGGACCCCGCCCCTTTGGCCCCTCGGGGGTCAGTCACCATTTATGCAAAATCTGTTCCCCTTTCCCAAAGGATGTTTCTGACCAAATTGGGTTTAACTTTCCATTCATAACTTTATGACTAGTAGTAATTTAAAGGAAATGCCTCTATTTCCCCTATGGGGCCCCGCCCATTTGGCCCCTTGGGGGTCAAATTGACCATTTATGCAAACTCTGTTCCCCTTCCCCAAATGATGTTTCTGACCAAATTGGGTTTAAATCCTTATTCAAATTACCTATATTTCCCCTATGGGGCCCCGCCCTTTTGACCCCTCGGGGGTCAGAGTCGCCATTTTAGCAAAAATCTGTTCCCCTTCCCCAATGATGTTTCTGACCAAATTGGGTTCAAATCCTTTTATAACTTGATGACTAGTAGCGATTTAAAGGAATGACCTCTATTTCCCCATTAGGCCCCGCCCCTTTGGCCCCTTGGGGGGTCAGAGTCACCATTAATGCAAAATCTGTTCCCCTTCCGCCAAGGATGTTTCTGACCAAATTGGGTTTAAATCCATTCATAACTTAATCACTAGTAGCGAATTAAAGGAATTGCCTCAATTTCCCCTATTTGGCCCCGTCCCTCAGGCCCCTTTGGGGTCAGAGTCACCACTGATGCAAAATCTGATCCCCTTCCCCCACGGTTTGGTTTGGTTTGGTTTATTTTGTTTAACGTCCTATTAACAGCTAAGGTCATTTAAGGACAGCCTCTCGTGCGTGTGACATGCATGCGTGTTGTGAGTGCGTATGTGTGTTTTGGGAGGCTGCGGTATGTTCGTGTCAAGTCTCCTTGTGATAGGCCGGAACTTTTGCCGTTTTATAGTGCTACCTCACTGAAGCATACTGCCGAAGACACCCAGCAGCACACCCTTCCTTTCGGGGAAACCTCTACTGCTCCTTCCGGGGAAACCTCGTCATCTTACTTAACAGCTCCTTTTGTAGAAAAATCATCTACTACTTCCACCCATCATTTTAAGGAAATCTCCTCGGTCCCCACCACAGAGTCTGTGTCCATTAACTCCCAAAATTCAGAAGTATTAACATGCAGTGACCCTAGTCCCATGAACCTTTATCCTACAGTCGCTATCATTCAACCTCCTCAAATCCAAGTATCTGCAGCAAATGTCTCGTCTGCGTTTGATCACCTTAGAGTTCCTGAAATAAAAAGAGAAAGTGAAAAGGAACAATAATATTAGAGAAAAACTTCCAAAAGCCTTATCAGGTGTAGAGGCTATTACCCTCTTAGAGGAGCGAGAAAAGAATTGAAAATGAGGAGCAAAAAAGTACGAAAAGAAGAAATTAGACAGAATGAGAGGCAGAGAAAGAAGGAAGAGGGAAAGAACAAGAGGCCCATGGGGCCTGTATCGCTCACCTGGTTGGATTAGACCAAATGTCAAAATAATGTTCATGTTTAATTCGTTTTATTTGTCAATCTCAAACAATGGTAAATATGGTTATAGTGTGGAGATCCCAACTGCTTTAAAGAAATAACGAAGTCCAGACTCTCTAAGGGTCTGAAAGACCTCAAGAATTGTTTTAGAACATCCATTCATAACTTTATTACTAGTAGCGATTTAAAGGAATTACCTCTATTTCCCCTATGGGACCCCGCCCCTTTGGCCCCTCGGGGGTCAGTCACCATTTATGCAAAATCTGTTCCCCTTTCCCAAAGGATGTTTCTGACCAAATTGGGTTTAACTTTCCATTCATAACTTTATGACTAGTAGTAATTTAAAGGAAATGCCTCTATTTCCCCTATGGGGCCCCGCCCATTTGGCCCCTTGGGGGTCAAATTGACCATTTATGCAAACTCTGTTCCCCTTCCCCAAATGATGTTTCTGACCAAATTGGGTTTAAATCCTTATTCAAATTACCTATATTTCCCCTATGGGGCCCCGCCCTTTTGACCCCTCGGGGGTCAGAGTCGCCATTTTAGCAAAAATCTGTTCCCCTTCCCCAATGATGTTTCTGACCAAATTGGGTTCAAATCCTTTTATAACTTGATGACTAGTAGCGATTTAAAGGAATTACCTCTATTTCCCCATTAGGCCCCGCCCCTTTGGCCCCTTGGGGGGTCAGAGTCACCATTTATGCAAAATCTGTTCCCCTTCCGCCAAGGATGTTTCTGACCAAATTGGGTTTAAATCCATTCATAACTTAATCACTAGTAGCGAATTAAAGGAATTGCCTCAATTTCCCCTATTTGGCCCCGTCCCTCAGGCCCCTTTGGGGTCAGAGTCACCACTGATGCAAAATCTGATCCCCTTCCCCCACGGTTTGGTTTGGTTTGGTTTATTTTGTTTAACGTCCTATTAACAGCTAAGGTCATTTAAGGACAGCCTCTCGTGCGTGTGACATGCATGCGTGTTGTGAGTGCGTATGTGTGTTTTGGGAGGCTGCGGTATGTTCGTGTCAAGTCTCCTTGTGATAGGCCGGAACTTTTGCCGTTTTATAGTGCTACCTCACTGAAGCATACTGCCGAAGACACCCAGCAGCACACCCTTCCTTTCGGGGAAACCTCTACTGCTCCTTCCGGGGAAACCTCGTCATCTTACTTAACAGCTCCTTTTGTAGAAAAATCATCTACTACTTCCACCCATCATTTTAAGGAAATCTCCTCGGTCCCCACCACAGAGTCTGTGTCCATTAACTCCCAAAATTCAGAAGTATTAACATGCAGTGACCCTAGTCCCATGAACCTTTATCCTACAGTCGCTATCATTCAACCTCCTCAAATCCAAGTATCTGCAGCAAATGTCTCGTCTGCGTTTGATCACCTTAAATTCCTGAAATAAAAAGAGAAAGTGAAAAGGAACAATAATATTAGAGAAAAACTTCCAAACGCCTTATCAGGTGTAGAGGCTATTACCCTCTTAGAGGAGCGAGAAAAGAATCGAAAATGAGGAGCAAAAAAGTACGAAAAGAAGAAATTAGAGAGAATGAGAGGCAGAGAAAGAAGGAAGAGGGAAAGAACAAGAGGCCCATGGGGCCTGTATCGCTCACCTGGTTGGATTAGACCAAATGTCAAAATAATGTTCATGTTTAATTCGTTTTATTTGTCAATCTCAAACAATGGTAAATATGGTTATAGTGTGGAGATCCCAACTGCTTTAAAGAAATAACGAAGTCCAGACTCTCTAAGGGCCTGAAAGACCTCAATAATTGTTTTAGAACATCCATTCATAACTTTATTACTAGTAGCGATTTAAAGGAATTACCTCTATTTCCCCTATGGGACCCCGCCCCTTTGGCCCCTCGGGGGTCAGTCACCATTTATGCAAAATCTGTTCCCCTTTCCCAAAGGATGTTTCTGACCAAATTGGGTTTAACTTTCCATTCATAACTTTATGACTAGTAGTAATTTAAAGGAAATGCCTCTATTTCCCCTATGGGGCCCCGCCCATTTGGCCCCTTGGGGGTCAAATTGACCATTTATGCAAACTCTGTTCCCCTTCCCCAAATGATGTTTCTGACCAAATTGGGTTTAAATCCTTATTCAAATTACCTATATTTCCCCTATGGGGCCCCGCCCTTTTGACCCCTCGGGGGTCAGAGTCGCCATTTTAGCAAAAATCTGTTCCCCTTCCCCAATGATGTTTCTGACCAAATTGGGTTCAAATCCTTTTATAACTTGATGACTAGTAGCGATTTAAAGGAATGACCTCTATTTCCCCATTAGGCCCCGCCCCTTTGGCCCCTTGGGGGGTCAGAGTCACCATTTATGCAAAATCTGTTCCCCTTCCGCCAAGGATGTTTCTGACCAAATTGGGTTTAAATCCATTCATAACTTAATCACTAGTAGCGAATTAAAGGAATTGCCTCAATTTCCCCTATTTGGCCCCGTCCCTCAGGCCCCTTTGGGGTCAGAGTCACCACTGATGCAAAATCTGATCCCCTTCCCCCACGGTTTGGTTTGGTTTGGTTTATTTTGTTTAACGTCCTATTAACAGCTAAGGTCATTTAAGGACAGCCTCTCGTGCGTGTGACATGCATGCGTGTTGTGAGTGCGTATGTGTGTTTTGGGAGGCTGCGGTATGTTCGTGTCAAGTCTCCTTGTGATAGGCCGGAACTTTTGCCGTTTTATAGTGCTACCTCACTGAAGCATACTGCCGAAGACACCCAGCAGCACACCCTTCCTTTCGGGGAAACCTCTACTGCTCCTTCCGGGGAAACCTCGTCATCTTACTTAACAGCTCCTTTTGTAGAAAAATCATCTACTACTTCCACCCATCATTTTAAGGAAATCTCCTCGGTCCCCACCACAGAGTCTGTGTCCATTAACTCCCAAAATTCAGAAGTATTAACATGCAGTGACCCTAGTCCCATGAACCTTTATCCTACAGTCGCTATCATTCAACCTCCTCAAATCCAAGTATCTGCAGCAAATGTCTCGTCTGCGTTTGATCACCTTAGAGTTCCTGAAATAAAAAGAGAAAGTGAAAAGGAACAATAATATTAGAGAAAAACTTCCAAAAGCCTTATCAGGTGTAGAGGCTATTACCCTCTTAGAGGAGCGAGAAAAGAATTGAAAATGAGGAGCAAAAAAGTACGAAAAGAAGAAATTAGAGAGAATGAGAGGCAGAGAAAGAAGGAAGAGGGAAAGAACAAGAGGCCCATGGGGCCTGTATCGCTCACCTGGTTGGATTAGACCAAATGTCAAAATAATGTTCATGTTTAATTCGTTTTATTTGTCAATCTCAAACAATGGTAAATATGGTTATAGTGTGGAGATCCCAACTGCTTTAAAGAAATAACGAAGTCCAGACTCTCTAAGGGTCTGAAAGACCTCAAGAATTGTTTTAGAACATCCATTCATAACTTTATTACTAGTAGCGATTTAAAGGAATTACCTCTATTTCCCCTATGGGACCCCGCCCCTTTGGCCCCTCGGGGGTCAGTCACCATTTATGCAAAATCTGTTCCCCTTTCCCAAAGGATGTTTCTGACCAAATTGGGTTTAACTTTCCATTCATAACTTTATGACTAGTAGTAATTTAAAGGAAATGCCTCTATTTCCCCTATGGGGCCCCGCCCATTTGGCCCCTTGGGGGTCAAATTGACCATTTATGCAAACTCTGTTCCCCTTCCCCAAATGATGTTTCTGACCAAATTGGGTTTAAATCCTTATTCAAATTACCTATATTTCCCCTATGGGGCCCCGCCCTTTTGACCCCTCGGGGGTCAGAGTCGCCATTTTAGCAAAAATCTGTTCCCCTTCCCCAATGATGTTTCTGACCAAATTGGGTTCAAATCCTTTTATAACTTGATGACTAGTAGCGATTTAAAGGAATTACCTCTATTTCCCCATTAGGCCCCGCCCCTTTGGCCCCTTGGGGGGTCAGAGTCACCATTTATGCAAAATCTGTTCCCCTTCCGCCAAGGATGTTTCTGACCAAATTGGGTTTAAATCCATTCATAACTTAATCACTAGTAGCGAATTAAAGGAATTGCCTCAATTTCCCCTATTTGGCCCCGTCCCTCAGGCCCCTTTGGGGTCAGAGTCACCACTGATGCAAAATCTGATCCCCTTCCCCCACGGTTTGGTTTGGTTTGGTTTATTTTGTTTAACGTCCTATTAACAGCTAAGGTCATTTAAGGACAGCCTCTCGTGCGTGTGACATGCATGCGTGTTGTGAGTGCGTATGTGTGTTTTGGGAGGCTGCGGTATGTTCGTGTCAAGTCTCCTTGTGATAGGCCGGAACTTTTGCCGTTTTATAGTGCTACCTCACTGAAGCATACTGCCGAAGACACCCAGCAGCACACCCTTCCTTTCGGGGAAACCTCTACTGCTCCTTCCGGGGAAACCTCGTCATCTTACTTAACAGCTCCTTTTGTAGAAAAATCATCTACTACTTCCACCCATCATTTTAAGGAAATCTCCTCGGTCCCCACCACAGAGTCTGTGTCCATTAACTCCCAAAATTCAGAAGTATTAACATGCAGTGACCCTAGTCCCATGAACCTTTATCCTACAGTCGCTATCATTCAACCTCCTCAAATCCAAGTATCTGCAGCAAATGTCTCGTCTGCGTTTGATCACCTTAAATTCCTGAAATAAAAAGAGAAAGTGAAAAGGAACAATAATATTAGAGAAAAACTTCCAAAAGCCTTATCAGGTGTAGAGGCTATTACCCTCTTAGAGGAGCGAGAAAAGAATCGAAAATGAGGAGCAAAAAAGTACGAAAAGAAGAAATTAGAGAGAATGAGAGGCAGAGAAAGAAGGAAGAGGGAAAGAACAAGAGGCCCATGGGGCCTGTATCGCTCACCTGGTTGGATTAGACCAAATGTCAAAATAATGTTCATGTTTAATTCGTTTTATTTGTCAATCTCAAACAATGGTAAATATGGTTATAGTGTGGAGATCCCAACTGCTTTAAAGAAATAACGAAGTCCAGACTCTCTAAGGGCCTGAAAGACCTCAATAATTGTTTTAGAACATCCATTCATAACTTTATTACTAGTAGCGATTTAAAGGAATTACCTCTATTTCCCCTATGGGACCCCGCCCCTTTGGCCCCTCGGGGGTCAGTCACCATTTATGCAAAATCTGTTCCCCTTTCCCAAAGGATGTTTCTGACCAAATTGGGTTTAACTTTCCATTCATAACTTTATGACTAGTAGTAATTTAAAGGAAATGCCTCTATTTCCCCTATGGGGCCCCGCCCATTTGGCCCCTTGGGGGTCAAATTGACCATTTATGCAAACTCTGTTCCCCTTCCCCAAATGATGTTTCTGACCAAATTGGGTTTAAATCCTTATTCAAATTACCTATATTTCCCCTATGGGGCCCCGCCCTTTTGACCCCTCGGGGGTCAGAGTCGCCATTTTAGCAAAAATCTGTTCCCCTTCCCCAATGATGTTTCTGACCAAATTGGGTTCAAATCCTTTTATAACTTGATGACTAGTAGCGATTTAAAGGAATTACCTCTATTTCCCCATTAGGCCCCGCCCCTTTGGCCCCTTGGGGGTCAGAGTCACCATTTATGCAAAATCTGTTCCCCTTCCGCCAAGGATGTTTCTGACCAAATTGGGTTTAAATCCATTCATAACTTAATCACTAGTAGCGAATTAAAGGAATTGCCTCAATTTCCCCTATTTGGCCCCGTCCCTCAGGCCCCTTTGGGGTCAGAGTCACCACTGATGCAAAATCTGATCCCCTTCCCCCACGGTTTGGTTTGGTTTGGTTTATTTTGTTTAACGTCCTATTAACAGCTAAGGTCATTTAAGGACAGCCTCTCGTGCGTGTGACATGCATGCGTGTTGTGAGTGCGTATGTGTGTTTTGGGAGGCTGCGGTATGTTCGTGTCAAGTCTCCTTGTGATAGGCCGGAACTTTTGCCGTTTTATAGTGCTACCTCACTGAAGCATACTGCCGAAGACACCCAGCAGCACACCCTTCCTTTCGGGGAAACCTCTACTGCTCCTTCCGGGGAAACCTCGTCATCTTACTTAACAGCTCCTTTTGTAGAAAAATCATCTACTACTTCCACCCATCATTTTAAGGAAATCTCCTCGGTCCCCACCACAGAGTCTGTGTCCATTAACTCCCA
Organism: Pecten maximus; assembly: GCF_902652985.1. Lineage (NCBI taxonomy): Eukaryota > Metazoa > Mollusca > Bivalvia > Pectinida > Pectinidae > Pecten > Pecten maximus. The sequence continues at coordinate 20,729 of NW_022979333.1, forward strand.
AAATTCAGAAGTATTAACATGCAGTGACCCTAGTCCCATGAACCTTTATCCTACAGTCGCTATCATTCAACCTCCTCAAATCCAAGTATCTGCAGCAAATGTCTCGTCTGCGTTTGATCACCTTAAATTCCTGAAATAAAAAGAGAAAGTGAAAAGGAACAATAATATTAGAGAAAAACTTCCAAACGCCTTATCAGGTGTAGAGGCTATTACCCTCTTAGAGGAGCGAGAAAAGAATCGAAAATGAGGAGCAAAAAAGTACGAAAAGAAGAAATTAGAGAGAATGAGAGGCAGAGAAAGAAGGAAGAGGGAAAGAACAAGAGGCCCATGGGGCCTGTATCGCTCACCTGGTTGGATTAGACCAAATGTCAAAATAATGTTCATGTTTAATTCGTTTTATTTGTCAATCTCAAACAATGGTAAATATGGTTATAGTGTGGAGATCCCAACTGCTTTAAAGAAATAACGAAGTCCAGACTCTCTAAGGGCCTGAAAGACCTCAATAATTGTTTTAGAACATCCATTCATAACTTTATTACTAGTAGCGATTTAAAGGAATTACCTCTATTTCCCCTATGGGACCCCGCCCCTTTGGCCCCTCGGGGGTCAGTCACCATTTATGCAAAATCTGTTCCCCTTTCCCAAAGGATGTTTCTGACCAAATTGGGTTTAACTTTCCATTCATAACTTTATGACTAGTAGTAATTTAAAGGAAATGCCTCTATTTCCCCTATGGGGCCCCGCCCATTTGGCCCCTTGGGGGTCAAATTGACCATTTATGCAAACTCTGTTCCCCTTCCCCAAATGATATTTCTGACCAAATTGGGTTCAAATCCTTTCATAACTTTATGACTAGTAGCGATTTGAAGGAATTACCTATATTTCCCCTATGGGACCCCGCCCATTTGGCCCCTTGGGGGTCAGAGTGACCATTTATGGAAACTCTGTTCCCCTTCCCCAAATGATGTTTTTGACCAAATTGGGTTCAAATCCATTCATAACTTTATGACTAGTAGCGATTTGAAGGAATTACCTATATTTCCCCTATGGGACCCCGCCCTTTTGACCCCTCGGTGGTCAGAGTCGCCATTTTAGCAAAAATCTGTTCTCCTTCCCCAATGATGTTTCTGACCAAATTTGGTTCAAATCCTTTCATAACTTCATGACTAGTAGCGATTTAAAGGAATTACCTTTATTTCCCTGATGGGGCCCCGCCCCTTTGGCCCCTCCGGGGGTCAGGGTCACCATTTATGCAAAATCTGTTTCCCTTCTCCCAATGTTTCTGACCAAATTGGGTTCAAATCCTTTCATAACTTGATGACTAGTAGCGATTTAAAGGAATTACCTCTATTTCCCCATTAGGCCCCCGCCCCTTTGGCCCCTTGGGGGTCAGAGTCACCATTTATGCAAAATCTGTTCCCCTTCCGCCAAGGATGTTTCTGACCAAATTGTGTTTAAATCCATTCATAACTTAATCACTAGTAGCGAATTAAAGGAATTGCCTCAATTTCCCCTATTTGGCCCCGTCCCTTAGGCCCCTTTGGGGTCAGAGTCACCACTGATGCAAAATCTGATCCCCTTCCCCCACGGTTTGGTTTGGTTTGGTTTGGTTTATTTTGTTAAGTTAGGTTTGGTTTATTTTGTTTAACGTCCTATTAACAGCTAAGGTCATTTAAGGACAGCCTCTCGTGCGTGTGACATGCATGCGTGTAGTGAGTGCGTATGTGTGTTTTGGGAGGCAGCGGTATGTTCGTGTCAAGTCTCCTTGTGATAGGCCGGAACTTTTGCCGTTTTATAGTGCTACCTCACTGAAGCATACTGCCGAAGACACCCAGCAGCACACCCCACCCGGTCACATTAAACTGACAACGGGCCAACCAGTCGTCCCACTCCAAATATGATGAGCGCTAAGCAGGGGTATATTAACGTCCTATTAACAGCTAAGGTCATTTAAGGACGGCCTCCCGTGCGTGCGACATGCATGCGTGTGGTGAGTGTGTTTTGGGAGGCTGCGGTATGTTCGTGTTAAGTCTCCTTGTGATAGGCCGGAACTATTGGCGATTTAAAGTGCATACTGCCGAAGATACCCAGCAGCACACCCCCAAGGATGATTCTGACCAAATTTGGTCAAAATCCAATAAGAACTTTTTTGACTAGTAGCGATTTGAAGCAAATGTTGACGGACGCACGACGGACGCACGACGGACGCCGCGCCATGGCATGAGCTCACCGGACCTTCGGTCCAGGTGAGCTAAAAAAGGCAAGAAAGAGCTGATCAGAAGATCAAACAAGAGGCCCAATGGGCCTGTATCGCTCACCTGGCTCTACAGCAACTTTGAAGTTGATTGAGGTCATTTCTACAGATACTATGCTGATTATCATAGTAAGCTGGGTTTATTCATATTAATACATTTTCTAGTCCTTCATTCCAGCATTTTATTGGCCTAATATCTGGTCTAGGAGGCTATTGGCTTTCGCAAAATTATTGTTTACAGATTTAAGCCGATTTCACCCCTGTGACCTTAAATGTAGGTCAAGGGTCATTAATTTGAACAAACTTTGTAGCCCTTCACCCAAGCATGCTACAGACCCAATACCAAGTTCCTGGGCCTCTTGGTTATTGAGAAGAAGTCGTTTGAAGATTATAGCCTATTTGACCATGTGACCTTTAATGAAGGTCAAGGTCTTTTATTTGAACAAACTTTGTAGCCCTTCACCCAAGCATGCTACAGGACCAATATCAAGTCCCTGGGCCTCTTTGTTATTGTGAAGAAGTCGTTTGAAGATTATAGCCTATTTGACCAATGTGACCTTGAATGAAGGTCAAGGTCATTTATTTGAACAAACTTTGTAGCCCTTTACCCTAGCATGATACAGGCCCAATATCAAGTCCCTTGGCCTCTGGATATTGAGAAGAAGTTGTTTGAAGATTATAGCCTATTTGACCCATGTGACCTTGAATGAAGGTCAAGGTCATTTATTTGAACAAAATTTGTAGCCCTTTACCCTAACATGCTACAGGCATAATACAAAGTCCCTGGGCCTCTTGGTCATTGAGAAGTTGTTTGAAGATTATAGCCTATTTGACCCATGTGACCTTGAATGAAGGTCAAGGTCATTTATTTGAACAAACTTTGTAGCCCTTTACCCTAGCATGCTACAGGCCAAAATCAAGTCCCTTGGCCTCTTGGTTATTGAGAAGAAGTTGTTTGAAGAGTATAGCCTATTTGACCTATTTGACCCATTCGACCTTGAATGAAGGTCAAGGTCTTTTATTTGAACAAACTTTGTTGCCCTTCACCCCAGCATGCTACAGGCCCAATATCAAGTCCCTGAGCCTCTTGGTTATTGAGAAGAAGTCGTTTGAAGATTATAGCCTATTTGACCAATGTGGCCTTGAATGAAGGTCAAGGTCGTTTATTTGAACAAACTTAGTAGCCCTTCACCCAAGCATGCTACAGGACCAATATCAAGTCCCTGGGCCTCTTGGTTATTGTGAAGTTGTTTGAAGATTATAGCCTATTTGACCAATGTGGCCTTGAATGAAGGTCAAGGTCATTTATTTGAACAAACTTAGCCCTTCATCCCAGCAAGCTACATGCCTATTATCAAGTCCCTGGGCCTCTTGGTTATTGAGAAGAAGTTGTTTGAAGTGTATAGCCTATTTGACCCATTCGACCTTGAATGAAGGTCAAGGTCTTTTATTTGAACAAACTTTGTTGCCCTTCACCCCAGCATGCTACAGGCCCACTATCAAGTCCCTGAGCCTCTTGGTTATTGAGAAGTCGTTTGAAGATTATAGCCTATTTGACAAATGTGACCTTGAATGAAAGTCAAGGTCATTTACTTGAACAAACTTGGTAGCCCTTCATCCCAGCATGCTACAGGCCCAATATCAAGTCCCTGGGCCTCTTGGTTATTGAGAAGAAGTCGTTTGAAGATTATAGCCTATTTGACCCATGTGACCTTGAATGAAGGTCAAGGTCAATTATTTGGTTATTGAGAAGAAGTTGTTTAAATGAAAAAGTTGACGCCGGACGGCCGGACAGACGGACGGACGACGGACGCCGCACCATAGCATAAGCTCACTTGCCCTTCGGGCAGGTGAGCTAAAAAATGGAAGAGCTTAAGAGAACAATAAAAAGGTCTAAAGACAGCAGTGAGAGTGACTGAAGGAAGTGAGAAGGAAAACATTCCTTTTATGAACCACCATTTCGGAAGACTATGGTATTTATTTGATGTGTGGAAAATGGGTGGTCGTGTGAATGAACTGGTGCCATATCAAATGCACTGGTGAAGAAATATTAATTGATATTTCATCTCTTCAGGAAATTCAGAAGTTCCCATTTGTTTGTCAAGAAAGTTTTAAGGTTTGGTTTGGTTTGGTTTATTTTGTTTAACGTCCTATTAACAGCTAAGGTCATTTAAGGACGGCCTCCCGTGCGTGCGAAATGTATGCGTGTGATGAGTGCGTATGTGTGTTTTAGGAGGCTGTGGTATGTTTGTTTTAAGTCTCCTTGTGATAGGCCGGATCTTTTGCCGATTTAGAGTGCTACCTCACTGAAGCATACTGCCGAAGACACCCAGCATCACACCCCACCCGGTCACATTATACTGACAACGGGCGAACCAGTCGTCCCATTCCTAATTTGCTGAGCGCTAAGCAGGAGCAGCAACTACCATTTTAAAGACTCTGGTATGTCTCGGCCAGGGGACAGAACCCAAAGCCTTCCTCACAGGGGCGAACGCTCAACTAAAGGCCAAAAGTGAGGCTTTGTCAAGGGAGACATTAGGAAGAAGAAAGTTGTTAAGAAAGAAGAGAAAAGATAAGATCCCAAGTTTAGTCGTCTCTTACGATCATGCAATGGGGGCAGCAGGTACAATTCTTACGCCCTACCTGCAGGGCAGATGTTTTAAGGATTAAGTGATTGGCTATCTTGGCAATGTATTGCCTTGTGTAGAGTAAATGATTGGTCATCTAAGATAACCGATAATTATGCCATACAACATTTGTTTGCAAACATATGGGTGTTATTTAGGGCTGCAACGATACACATAACTCGCTTTAAAATCTCAATAAAGTTCATGCGATAAAGTCTGCAGGCCTGCAAGATACATGGGTTTCAACTAGTTAGTATACATTACTGTGTATAAAAAGTGCAATTTAGCATATCATAATAACAATTATTTACAACGATTCAATGTGAACCATCACACGAGTGTCGTAGTAATATACATTAATTTGTATATTGTGGTACATATAATCTGGTGTATCATAGCATCTGTTTACTTTGTTATTTCATAATTTGAAGTTAACGAGTTTTCGTGTTTATTCTTACCTATTAAGGAGAAATATCCTAGTTACTATTCTATGATATAGACAAAAGAATGTCTTAATGATATAGAATATCAAGTAATTTAATACCATCTCTATCATATAATAATTTATAAATTGACATGTTCTTTGATGTCATAAACATGTAACTACACTGTATGTCAGAAAATTAGTGCAAGACACGGTAAAAAACTTAGTTACCATTAATTGTCACTTGTGATCCAAATAAATAATATTATGATGATGACATGTAATTGTGATGTTTAATTAGATCTAATATTCTGAAGTATGCTATTCTCAAAGAACAACATAAGTTTTGCATATATACATAAACATATATCATCCTCAAATACAACTTCACAAGTATATTCATGTAAATACAAATTATTTATATAACAATTAAATTATGTATATAACAATTCAGCATTTGTAACAAAAGCACAAAGTCTTATACATATATGTTAAATGTTTAACCTTTTAGCTGCCGGGGGGCCGATGGGGCCGATTTAACATCGCGTTAACTGCCGGGGGGCCGATGGGGTCGATTTAACGTCGCGTTAACTGCCGGGGGGGGGGGGGGGGGCCGATGGGGCCGATCTCACGTCGCGTTAACTGCCAGGGACCGATATGGCCGATTTGACTCGTATTAACTGCCGGGGGGGGGGGGGGGGGGGGGGGGGGGGGGGGTTGGTG